>NC_052049.1:47879629-47995591 GCF_903992535.2 Arvicola amphibius | reverse complement strand
TTCTTTTCTTTCTTTCTTTCTTTCTTTCTTTCTTTCTTTCTTTCTTTTTTGAAACAGGGTTTCTTTGTGTAACAGTCCTAGCTGTCTTAGAACTCATGAGGTCTATAGACCAGGTTGCCCTCTCAAACTCACAGAGATTTGGATCTCTGTGAGTTTGAGAGATCCACCTGCCTCTGCCTCTCTAGTGCTGAGATTAAAGGTGTGTGCCACCACTGCCTAATAACCCTCTTGAGTATTAATATAAATTCTTAAATTATATGATCAATATGAACTTAGTATCCTCGATGCTGGGTAGGCAATGACAAGAATATTAGACATGTAGGAACAAAACAAAAAAGACAGGCCTGCAGTAGTTCATCCCACATCATCACTATCAAGCTGCTTAAATCCTAAAACTAGAAGGCAAACATTTGCCATCAGGTAATAATAACCATGGGTAAGGTAGTATACTGATGTCAGAATGGTATTGGGCCAAGCATGCCAGTGTGGAAAGGGACAGAGGTGAGTAAACAATTCTAGCACTTACTTGATCTGTCAGCTAGTATTTGTGACACTCCCCAACCCATTTTTTAATCTAGACAACAATGCCTTCATGCTTTATCCAAAACTGTTATCTTCCCATGTTTGAACAGCTGTATGGCATCTATGAGCTATAAAACATTTTCAAAAGTGAAATACTGTGGTTATGTTTTATTTTCTAATAGGAGGTTCTATTTTAGGTTAATAAAAGCCCAGCTCCCGAAGTAGAGATTCTTACAGGTCACAAGAACTCATGCCTATGTTTTCTGAACACAACCAGAAAGAAACTCGGTCACAGAGAGGAACCATTAAGGACCAGTACACAGTGAACAGCATGCTCTACCTGGTTTGGTGGGTCCCACACTTAGTCATCCCAAGCAGGAGACTAGCTCACCACCATTAGAACAACCCATGTGCAGAGCGATTTTATGTCAGTTGGAGTCTACAGAGCAGCTGGTTTCAACCTTCCTAATGCCGGGACCCTTTAACACAGTTCCTCAGGCTGTGTTGACCCCCAAACATAGGATGTAATTTCATTGCTACTTTGTCACTGTAATTTTGCTACTGTCACAAATTGTAATGTAAATATCTGATATGCAAGATGTCTACTATATGACCCCAAGGAGGTGGTGACCAACAGATTGAGAAACGCTGCTTTGGGGTAAATGGAAGCATAAACTCTCCGAAACTGCCCCCCCCCCATCCCGTGACCATCTTTCTTGTCAGCAATATAGGAAGGGAGATGGCTCAGTAAGCCCTGGTGTTTGTCAGCCTGCACCTACCCGTTCAGGTGGGCAAATGTCTGCCCGCCCAGTGAAGAGCCGACCTACGTCCTCCAATAAATGCAACCTTATACGGGATGTACGAAAGTGGAAGGTTTTGCATCAGATAACACTTAGTTGCTGAAGACAGACTGTGATCTTTTCGGGGTTCCCCAGTTGCCACTCCCACCAACCCAGGCTAGTCCTGAGACTTCTGTAGGCATGGCAAGGAGCTAGTCAGTTAAGGTCTTTCCATTACTTTAAATATTTTTAAAAACTAATTAATTAATTAATTAATTAATTTTTGTTCTTTCTACACAGGGCTTCTATGTCAACAGCCTCAGCTGTCCTGGAACTAGCTCTTGTAGACCAGGCTTGTCTCGAACTCACAGAGATCCGCCTGCCTCTGCCTCCCGAGTGCTGGGATTAAAGGCGTGCTCCTTATTTTACATCCTGACTGCAGCTCCCCTCCCTCCTCTCCTCCCACTCTCGTCCCGCCTCTCCTATGTAATCAGGCCTCCCATGGGCTTCAGCAAAGCATGACGTACTAAGCTGCCATAAGACCAAGCACCCCACCCCCCAACCTGTACTCAGACTGAGCAAGGCAATCCAGCATGAGGAACAGGTTCCCAAGAGCCAGCCAAAGCACCGGGGACAGCCCTGTTCCATTGCCAGGATTCCCACATATAGATCAAGCCACACAACTATCACATGTATGCAGAGGGCCTAGGTCTGTTCCATGCAGGCTCCCTGGTTGTTGGTTCAGACTCTGTGAGTTCCCACGAGCCAAGCTAGCAGTTTCTATGGGGTTTCCTGCAATGTTCTGGTTCCTCCTGTCTCTTACAATACCCCTCCGTCTCCTCAGAAGAATTTCCCCAAGTTTGGCCCACTGTTTGGTCGTGGGTCTCTGAATCTGCCTCCATCAGTCACTGAACGAAAGCTCTCCAGTGACAAGCAGGATAGTCATCAATCAGAACACAGGAGATGGCCAGTTCAGGCTATGCATCCGCCACTGCCAGTCTTTGCTGGGGCCATCCTCATAGACTTCTGGAAGTTTCCTTTGTATCAGGCTTCTACCGGACTCCATAAAGTCCCCCTTTCCAGTTATCTCTCTCAGCACTGTCCCCCTCCACCCACCCCAAACCAATCCCTCAAGTTCCCACGCCCACCCACCCACAATCCAACCAGGAGATCTCTTCTATTTCACCTTCCCCAGGAGATCCATGCCCCAGCCCCCACCCTGTGCCTTCCTCATACCCAGCCTTCCTGGGTCTGTGCAATCTACGGATTCAACACAATCCCAATCAAAATTCCAACACACTGAGCTCCCAAGGTCCAGTTGAAGGGCAGAAGGAGGGAGAAGACGAGCAAGGAAGTCAGGACTGCGAGGGGTTGGTCCACCCACTGAGGCAGAGTGCCTGTTCTAATGGGAGCCCAGCTGGACCAGGACTGAACGAGCATGTGATCAAACCGGACTCTCTGATTGTGGCTGACAATGGGGGCTGACTGAGAAGCCATGGATAAAGGTCCTGGGACTTGTTTTTATGGCATGTTCTGGCTTTTTGGGACCCTAGTCTACATGGATGCACAGCTTCCTAGGCCTGGATGTAGGGCGGAGGGCCTTGGACTTCCCACAGGGCAGGATTCCCTGCCCTCTCTCAAGCAGGGAGGGGGAGGAAGGAGGATGAGTGGGGGAGCAGGAGGGGATTGGGAGGAGGGGAGGAAGTATAAATTTTTGAATGGAAAAATAAAAAAATGAAAAAAATAAGAATTCCAATAAAAAAAATCCAACACAATTCTTTACAGACCTTGAAAGAACAATCCTCAGCTTCATACGGTAAAACAAAAAGACTTAGGATCGCTAACACTAGCCTATACAATAAAAGAACTTCTGGAGGTATCACCTCCCCTCATCTCAAATTCTACTACAGAGCTTCAGTAATAAAGACAGCATGATATGAGACTGGTACAAAAACAGACAGGTGGATCAATGGAATCGAATCAAAGACCCAGACATAACTCCACACAGTTATGGACACTTGATTTCAACAAAGAAGTCAAAACTGTACAATGGAGAAAAGAAAGCGTCTTCAACTCATGGTGCTGGCACAACTGGATGTCAGGCTGTGGAAGAATGCAAATAGATCCATGTCTATCACCAAGGACAAAACTCTCGTCCAAGTGAATCTTTTCATCCTTTAAAAAGCAGCACCTCGATTTCCCCGAAGCAGAAACCTGTATCTGTTTGGCAGTGGAGGCTGGGCACGGCTATAGCTTCACTGTGGACCTCAAACTTGTTTTGCTCAAATGTTCTGTTAGTAAAATGTCATTAACAGTGTTCCCAATTTTTTTGCAAACACAGGGATCTGATCCACCCCGTGAATCAGAAGCAGAGACAGGCTGTACCAGTTTTCTGGGACCACAAACATAGCTTGTTGAGATACAAACCCAAGTTAAAAAATAGAAGTCAACACTTTTCATTGGAATAAACCTACTTAATAATAAAAGAAGACAGAAGCATTAAAGTAATCTATGTGCAATTCTGCATAAAGGGCAGGGTGCATAATTCTGTTCAAGTTCCCCCCTCCCCCACACTGCTTGTGAACACCCCTTCCCCACCTGTCGCATTGGATTGGGGATTGCGCCTGGGCTTCACATAAGCTGACATGTGAGCTACCACTATGTTTTTAAATCCACTCTATTCTGTTACGGGTTAGGGACAGATTGTGATTTGTGTTTTATGTTAGTTCTTCTCTAAACACTGTGTGAACTCGCTGGATTGCACCATCACCTTAAGATGCATGCAATCTCCGTGTTGCTTGTGTATGAATAGAGATTCAGGGAGGTCACACCACTAGCGGAGGTAAAAGCCAGGAGGCCAACCAGAGCCCACTGGTCCTTCAGTGTGTGCTTTCCTAAGCACACAGAGAGGCTGCCGTTTCTGACCAATGTTGTTAGATTTAACCTCTTAGTGGCCTTGCCCAGGTCTCCAGGGATGGGTTCCAGGAAAGGAGGTAGCGCTGTATGGCATATGAAGGGTGTGGAACCTGGCAGACCATGGCTGGGCCATCCTGGCCTCGACACTTAAGCCTACGGATATCTCAGTTCTCCTTCTCAAGCAAAATACATAGATGTGCAGCTGGCTTCACAGCCATGTTACAAAGACAGACGTTATGAAAATGTCTACTAGAGTGTAACCTGCATACATGAAACACTTTCCCTCACGTAGTCAGAGACTTTTAAATACCTGAATTTAATGGAGAGGTTCTGAACAGCCCCACAGACTGCAGCCTTCTCTGAGGAGCATACAGCTCCGACCTTATACCTCCATTTCACGCTGAACACCCAAGCCTTGTGTCCGAGTCTTTGTTTCCCAGGGTTCTGTGCGCGCGTGGGAGGAGCAATGCGGGAGAGCAGAAATGGAGAGTTACAGTTCTTCCCGACCTGCCTCCTTCCCTCGACAATCAGGATTTATATCTTAAAATCATGCTCACGAATCTACCGTGGACAGGAAACTGAAGAACACACTGTCAGTGTCGAGCCTAAGTCAGACAGGACCGCACCCCCCTTCTGACCGAATCTCTTGAGCATCATTGTTTAAATTCCCGTACCTGGCAGACCCGAGACATTTGCTGGTCTGTAGAAAGGACTTCAGTCAAGTGCCATAAACTACAAGCAAGCCTGGTTTAAATATCTACACACTATGTAGATGTTTCAAAACATTATTTTTATTTTTATCTTTTTTTAATGTATACGGATTTTTTAAATGTATATGGATGTTTTGCATGCTGTGTACTTTGTGCATGCCGTGTCCAGGGAAACCATAAGAGGAAGTCAGATCCTCTGAGAGGGGAGCTACAGATGGTTGTGAGCCATCGTATGAGCACTGGGAATCAAACCCAGCTCTTCTGGGTTTGCTTCTTAATTGCTGAGTCCTCTCTCCAGTCCCCTGGATATAAAGATTGCAAGATGGTTTTGAGACCAAGATAACTTATTTTTGTCTGAGTTTGGTTGTTATGACAAAATACCCAAGGCTGGCTGAGCTATAAAAGGAAGGAGTTTATTTCCCTCAGTGTTATGGTCTGAAAGCCTCCTACTGTGTGGTCGCCTCAGACTGTCATGAGGGCTCATGGCTGCCTCACAGGACAGTAGATAGTACCTCAGGGAGGACACATGGGAGTCACAGAGAGGAAGGAAGCGGGAGGTCAGGCGAGGTACCGTTTTTCTCATACTGTTCTGCCCTTGAGGCAGCTGACCAGAAGAGCCACACCAGTTCTTCCCAGTGGCATTGTGCCATGAATTAATTAGCATCTGCTGGGAGCCACCTCTCAGAGGTTCTATCACAGGGCACGGAGGGAGGACGAGCAGAGGTTAAGAGCACTGGCTGATCTTCCAGAGGACTGGTTTGACTCCCAGCATCCACATGGTTGCTAACAACACTTACATACTTCAGTTCCAGGGGCTCTGATGCCCTCTTCCAGCCTCCGATGGCTCCAGACACACACGTGGTACATGCAGGCACCCCCTCCCACCCTCATCCCCACACACAAAGGTTATAGTACTTTTCAGCACCACAGTCCTGGTGAACATTCTCCTTCCTACCATGTGAACCTTGAGGAGACACTCAAACCGTAGCGACTGATGTCTCCTCCACTCCCCGGGCTACCGATTCTGAATTTCAGAGGGCAGTTCTAGTTTATCATTCTACTTCCCTCCATCCTTGAGCTCTGTGGCAGCCTTCCACTGGAGTAAGTTCTAGAAGCGACATATGTTCTTGTCGCCAACATTCAGGCTGCAGCTTCTGAGACCAAGCTTCATCCTCCTGTACATATGTATGCTGGGAGAAACGGTGTTTTCATGCCACAGCAAAAGACTCATGACACCCTAGAGCACTGCCACCCATCACGGGGAGAGCGCACAGCAGACTGTTACACTCCTTTGCACAGCGCCGTACTCTGCAGAAGTTAAACGAGTGACAAAAGCTAGAGACTGGCATCAGAGTCACACTTCTAGACACGACAGGAGCGAGCCGGAAAGCTGCATGGGTGGAAAGGCAGGTCGTGGCACAGAGGCGTGTTCAAGGTTTAAAAGCAGGCAAGCCAGACCATAGTTTATGCATACATACATATGTCTGTAGTAAAAGACAAGGGAACGCCTGGAACATTTCACAGTTAGGACACTTGTTAGTTCTTATAAGGTAGGGAATTTCCCAGTGTTTTCTTTTTCCCTTTGCTTGGTTTGATAGATAAATACCAATGCTTAATATGTTGTTCTCTACATTTTTATAAAAATTATATTGATATAATTGAAAATGGAAAAAAAAACCATCAAAATATCTGTAGTAGTTAATTCCGAGGAAGGGAGTTATAGGTAACATTTCCCTCCTCTTCATTTAAAGCCCCCCCAGCTTGTCCATTTTTCTATTTATTTTATGGCGGACAAAAGATCATTGATATAAGAAAATTCTTTCGTCAATCACAAAACAAAACTTCCCCCCCTGTAACGAGGTGCGAGGATGAATGGTGCTCCAACACGAGGGCTTTCTACACTCTGTGTGCACTAGATGTAAGCCGGGTGTGTGCATACGCTCGGTGTGCAATGTGTGGAGCTCATCTTGACTACACTTCTTCCTAAGATGGAAGTGATTGCCACGTGACTTAGGAGCAGCTGCCAATGAAGAAGGAGAAACAAAATCAAGATGGCAGTGCGGGAGTTTGGAAGATGGGACGGTAGAAGGTGACGTAAAAGATTAAAACAACAACAACAACAACAAACCTGGCCAGTACACAGAGAAGCCCTGCCTCAAAAAGACAAACAAAAACCAAACCAAAACAAATAACCAAATAAAGACAAAACAAAAACCCCAAAACAAAACAAAAATGAACACAACCCTATCAGAATCAGGGAGAAAATGGAGCCCCAGAGGTAAAACACATGTGCTACACTACATGGGACTCAAGACCAGGAATCCTTCTCGTAAGTGCAGGGTCTTCTGCACCGTCATGGAGAGTGCTGGCGGTGTCCCCCGAGGTACTACTTTGCAGTGAGGAAACAGAAACCTGGTGGTTTGGGGGGCATTGCTCTTTTCCTCCTAGGAAAAGGACAAAGAAGGCTGATTGTCATCTGAGTTCTGTGTGCTGATCAGCCTTCCTGGGGCCTGGGGCATCTTCCCCAGAATCTAGCTGGTTCTCTGGAATCATCTGGAGTAGATACAGTTCTGCTCTACCACCGCAAATGGCAACGCTTGACTTGCAATTGATGAAAGCGACACATTTCTTTAGTACACACAGAGGTAAAAGATTGATTTATGCCTCCCCCCCGACACAAGGACAGCTTAATTTAATGGAGCTGAAGGGGGTGGGGAGGGGGTCTTGGTGAGGCCCATCTGGTCCTGCTCCTGTTTAGCACGGATCACTTCCCACTCATGACAGGGATGCTAATTGTGAGTACTACTTCCAAACACCATAGGATGTGCTGTAATTACACTGTTCATAAAAGAATTCCAAACCCGGCTCTGTTTTGAATTTGATAGAACATAATGAGAAATCTCTGTGACAGATGACAACATTCTTCTTTCAATTAATGGGACACTTGCTTGAGTCATCCTCAGAACCATTAGGCACCGATTAGCAAGATTTATGGCTCCAAAATGACCTAAAACAAACATTCTCCAGCTAGAAAAGTACAGCAGAATGATCTCGTTTGAGCATTTGTGAGGTCGCACATTTGAATGTAATGGGAACAGGCAAAAGAATTCTCTAGAGTATTTTCATCCTAATCTGAAAGTCATGTTGCCCCAGTGCAAATCTCATTAGATCATTGTGTGTAGTGTTTCATTCCTTCCTTCCGTATGCAATCATTCACTCATTAAAAACCACCCAAGAGATAAGCATGCAACACTGTTGGGAGCAAGGTGTAGGTTTGACTGTGTTAACCTTCCGTGATGAATCAGAAAGGGACATTTCTTCCAAGTGGACACAGCATATTGGCAGGAGAACAGATATTAAAGCTAGCTATGTGACTTTGGATGAGTCACTTAACCTCTCTGTGCACCAGAGTCTTAAAGATAGGATGAAGTTATTCCCGCTGTCCAAGCTTCAAAGCATTGCTCCGAGTAAAACGATGCTCACTGACCATAGCGAGCTGCGTAAATGGGAAAGGCTATTGATGTTAAGACACTTAGTGTCCGAGAGGGTAATTTAAAGCGCACAGAAATACCTATTATACAAGCAAAAAGCCAATCTTGTTTTGTTGGAGGTACACATTTATTTACTGGCTCCAAACATCTATTGAGTCCTAATAAGGTCCAGATGATGTCCTCAAATGAAGCCATAGTTGTTCAGAAGACGTATATGCTAGCCTTTAAATGCTTATAGCGGCGCTGACGCTGTGGCTCTCATTCTTGCCAGCTATTAGAGCCTTCATTGTGCCTGCTTTGATTTCGTTGCATTACAAGGACCTGCCATTGCTCTTGGAAGAATCGCCCAGACTCTCCCCGATCCTCCCCCTCCTCCTCTCAGTTGAAGATGAGAATCGGAGGGAACAGTCTTTGGAGACACATAGGCCTGCTTGGACCCTCCCTGTTCAGGCTGGGTGAGCCTAGTGGGTTACTTGACCTCTCTGAGCCTCCGTAGCCCCTGGGCTGGTGCAGGGAACCATACCAACCTTATGGTAGTTGGTTTGTTTGTTTGGTTTTTGGTTTGTTGAGACATGATTTCTATGTGTAGCCCTGGCTGTTCTGGCTCAGAGATCCATCTACCTCTGTCTCCTGAATGTTGGAATTAAAGGTGTGTGCCACCACCACCCAGCCAGATGAACACATCTTCGATCGTCTCTGCCATATACAGAACACTTTCTGGCATTTGCAGCCATTATTATTACAAGGGCTGTCTTAATTCATCTGCCTCACTCACTCCATTTATGGAATGACTTGGGTTTTGAGAAACTATTTGATTCAACAAAGCCATATTTCTCTTTTTCAGTACTGGAAGAAGATGAGCATGGTCACAATTTCCAGCAGCCCTCAAGCCAGTACTCAGAAGACAGACGGCTCTAGGCAGAGTATTGACTTCTGCCTTTTCCTGGCTCTTAGCTCTGAGGTAGACTCCTCTAATCCCTGGGACCCTTCTTTGGGCTTAGGATTTAGCAAGCTTTTACACATTTTCCATCCAGTGTAAAGAGGGCATCCTTTGGTCTGGCTCCTCTGGGTTTAATAATTCAGTTTCCCAGTTGTGAAAGGAAGCAAAATACTTAAATGTAGCCAATGCAAGACCTTCTCGCTGGAGAGTTAAATATCTGCCCCACTTATTATAGTGTTAGAATAGCTATTTGTGTTCATTTCTGCTTACAATATGAACGTGTTTTCCAAAGACAAATATAAGTCAGTAGAATCCGTGGACAGCGTAAGAATTGTAAGTCTTGGGTGGAGGGGGCTGCTGGGATAGGTCACACTGTGGAATCAGTGAGACCGATTCTTTGTAACGACACTGAGTCCCCACACAGAAGCACTGATGGTTCCCAGCTCATTCCCAGCTCCCATCCGCCTTGGTTTAGCTTCCTTTCCTGTACTGCCCAGTTTCTATGGCGACTAGTGTGGTTATTGGGATTAAAGGTGTCTGTCATTGCTGGCTGGTCTGTAAGACTGGCCAGTGTGACTGTTTTTCTTTCCCGGTCCCCAGGCAAGCTTTATTTATTAAAATGAAAGTGAAATGTCACTACATCACACAGCACTGCACTTGTCAGCCGTACCCCTTGGGGCCCATAGTCAGAGGCCTGGAGAGGACCTCAGTGCTTATCCAGTAATCAAAATCATCATAGGTCTCTAAAGACAGCACGCAGAGTCACCAGCGACCTGGTATCCTTTGTCTATCTGTTAATCTCTCGGGCATTTGTCATTTGCTCGCCGTTCTGTGGTCTTTCCTCCCATCATTAGGGTTCACATATCTGCAGTTTCCCTCAGACTCGGCGTCGACTCACAGTTCATCAGATTCTTTAATTAATCCTGTGAACATTTGTTCAGTGTTTGCTCACTTACAGAACACCATGCCAGCATCTGAAACTGGAAATTGCTGGTCCTTGGTAGGGTGGAATTCAATGCTCCCCAGCTTTCACGCTGGCTCTGCTTGTTCCTGTCATGGCTGCAGAGCCACAGCATGATTCCCGTTGTCTTGTTCAGTGGGAGCTGGTTCCTGTGTCAAGGCACGAGCTGGCCCACAAAAACGACCCTACCAGATGAAGAGTTGTGTGTTTACGTTACTGTGCTCAGTAAGATAAGTGGGTAGATGAAGGACTTCATTAATTGCCCACACATGGGTACCAGCCACTTATATTTTTTTTAATAGGAAAAGCATTTCAAAGCACTAACCTTACCATTGAGGAGACTATGAATGTGAGCTATCTCACATAAAATCTCAGGCCAAGGACTCAGAGCAAGGAAACCGACTGAAGGAGACCGTTGCTAAGGTTACGTGCCATTCCGCGTGGGCTAGAGTAGGTTTAACAGGGCTTTACCCACACTAAGCAGCCTGCAATGCTGAGGCTGATGGTGGAGAGGAGGCAGTGCAGTAGGAGTAAGGCGTGAGGCTCGTGTCAACTGAGCTTGCCTGATGCCATTGGCCACGTCAGCCTTCATGGCCTGATACCCTCAGGTCACCCTCATGACTGACGTAGACTTGATGCTCTCAGGCCTTCACTTTCTCAGATGCTCAGCCTTCTCTCTTCCTCCACCTCCCTTAACTGAGATGGCCCTGGGTCCTCTCCTAATTTTCAGTCTCCACTTTTCCTTTCGTATGCTGCTCAATACTCAACAATCCCATCCTGGGTAGAGCCTGCTTGCTCTGGATGCCTCCTCCATTCATCCGTTCACCAAATGGTTATTGATTGTTCCCTATGTTCAGCTTTGTAGTATGTTCTGGGCACACAGAGGTAAAGACAGCTTTTGCCTCCATGGAACTCAGCGACTAGTGAGAAAGATGCACAAACAAAGCAGATACATTTTAATCAATTCCATTCTGTACAATAGTTGTTCTCTAAATGCCTAACTATTCCAAAAGACCTTTTGGTAGGATTCCTGAGTACAAAGGATGACCTTCCCTGGATTTCAGGCAAGATGAAAACTATGTGAAAGTTGTATTTAAACAGCTTTTTTTGTTTCTTCCTTTGCTTGCTTTTTGTTTTAGGAGACAGGTTTCTTTGTGTAACCCTGGCTGTCCTGGAACTCACACTGTAGACCAGGCTAGTCTCGAACTCACAGAGCTCTGCCTGCCTCTGCCTCCCAAGTTCTGGAACTAAAGGCATGCACCACCACTACCTGTCTTTAAAATGTATTTTAAGACACGCATATTAGCTAGCATCACAAGACAAACAAGTTGACCAGGTCAGGTAAAAACCATTGCTATTATTCTGGTACCTCCTCTCCCTTAGGCAAAGGGTGAGACAGCAGGGAAATACAATTTAACCTGAGGTTCCAGACAACTGCTGCCCACGAATGAACAGTGCTCTCCAGAGTGGTATGTTTCCTTGTGTCTGCAGGAACACTGGCTGGGTGCGACAGAAGGAGCTGATCTCGCCTGTCTTGTTTTTATCCTTCACTTTGTCCATGATGCCTGAGAAGGAGCTCTTCTCCCAGAATCCCAGCTTTGCCTGGTGGGTGAACAGGAGGGAACAAGAAGGTAGGTAAGATGCTCTTCCATCTGTTAGGTAGGCTGTGGTGTGCAGTGGTCTCCATGACTTTTCACGATGTCCTGTGGAAATCAAGGGGAGAGCTACCCGTGGTAGGTCCAGACAGACAGGTAAAAGATGAGATAATTCAGATTCGGGAGCACAGGTTCAATCACTGTCCTCTTGTATTTGGCAGGAGAGCATCCAGATCATGGCAGAGAACGAGCACTCCATTTGACACATCTAAGAGCTTTGGCGGGAGTTAACAGAACTTGGAATTATGGGAATGCTTGGATGCAGCTGTGCATGCACAGGCTTTCACCATGGCTGTTATTCATGTTTCCTAGCATTTCTGAAACTGTTCAAAAAATGGGTATCTGAAAGCCCCGCCTGCTTACTTTTCCACACTGCTGTAGAGGATTTTACTTGTTTACTAGTTTTTACTAGTTTTATTTAGTAGGGAGAGTATGTTAGTTATTTTGTGTCCTGCTGTGTCATACTGAATCATTAAAGAAGATGCAATCAATCAGAAAGAAGTAAGTGGAAAGGGAATGTTTGTGAAAGGGGCTGTGTGTGGCAGCAGAGGCAGAAGGAGGCTTCCGACTTCTGATCCTGGGCTGACAGCTGCACCAGGGACACAGAAAGGAGACCTGGGTGGGAGGGGCCTTAGACCGTGGCCAGACTCAGATTCTCAGCCCAGTCCGCAGAGCCCCAGAGCAAGCAAAGATTTCCAGGTAGAGAATGCCAAGCTGGGCAGGTGTGGCTCTGTTGTAGCATCTTATCATGCTCGGCCACCGAGTGCGGTCAGCCTGTGGGGAGCAGTGCTTCGGCATGAATGCCAAATTCCATCCAGATGTGCGTAGCTGGAGGACTCAGATCTCCTCCCCTCGTAACAGGTTCTCCTGAGAGATCTGTTTGGAGTGCGTCCATGCCTGTGATGGTTCAAATAAGAATGGCCTTCACAGCCGTAGAACGGTAAGACAATGCCAACCTCCACCTCTGGGGCCATGAAGATCCCTTTCCCTACACGTGGTCTCAAGCGGTTCCCTCCCAGGTCCTGTCTGCTTCTCTTCCCGAGAAAGAAATTGAAAGGTGAGGTAGGTGAATTCATCTACATCTCTGCAGCTGGCCATTGTCTCCACCTGATTTGCTCCTTCTCGGTGTCACCTCAGAAGATCATGATGGCCACCCCGTGGTTCGACTCTACACTCTTATTTCTAAGTGATCTGAGTCCCCACTACATCTGGAGAAAGAATACTAACATGTGTTTGGCTGGTGTCCCAAGTCTCATCCCTGTTGCTCCCTACCACCATGTAGTTTTCTTTCCTGATAACCAGGGACCATTTATCTCTGATAAAATGATGCCACCTCTCCTGGTTTGCTGATCTCTTGGATCTTTGAGACTGGAACCTCTAACCCTGCAAGGCTCAGAATTGTGAGGTAAAGTAAAAAGGCCCATGTGTCATTGGGAGTGATAGTGAAGAGAGGGCACTTTAATTTTTAGTCTTTAGCTCCTGGATAGTTCAAAGCCAGTCAGACTGTCTTAAACATTGAGTGAGATGGTTAGCACATCCCTGAGACAACATCAAATAAGTGCCATTATCTAGTCCATGGAACACAAACCGCCTCTGATCCCGCTTTTTAGTTAGACTAGGAAAGAGTGCCAACTCCATAGCCCCATACTGTGTCCCTGAAGCTGTGCTCAACGTTACAGTGAGATACTGTGTCCCACACCTGTAAACAGGCCTGGTGCCTCCTTCAGCCTGTGGTGGTTTGTAGACTTCCTCCTTAATCCATCCTGTGTCTTCAGAGGCCAGACTCATGACTCAGAAGGAGACAGGAAAGAACACTAGCTACTCTTGCACCGTTTAGATCTCATTCAGGGGTCCCTTTCTCTACCACTCGTATTTCCCCCAACTCTCATTCCCTAAAGAAAACAACTTTGGATGCAATCCCAATACTAGTGTTTGTGATATTTTCTGGGAGATCACCTTTAGATGTTTCTATGTGGCCTTTCCCATAATGGTGATTCTTCTTCACAGACCAGGTGAACAATAAGGGTCACTCCAAATGCCAAGCATAGCTTCCTGGGATCAGTGAACAGCAGGCCAGAACTGCAAGATCCCCACAAAGTAAGTGCCATAGAGATTTACTGAATACATTGACAACTAGATCTTATGAACGTCCTCAGTATTACTTGTTCCCTGTATACCAAGTCACTCAAACAAGTGATCACAGGTCCTGGAGGAAGGACCAGGCAATTCTTCCTAGAGAAGAGGCCATCTCTTCCATCAGTGAATTCCAGATCACAAAACATGCTCACACGAACATGGCCTTCAATTGAAGTGACTTCCTTCAGCCTCTTTCCCTATTCTTGCCTTTTTCTGATTGCATTAAACCATGCTGTCTGCTCCCCATCTACTGGACCATGTCACACTGACCATAGCTATAAATTCCCATGCTCAAGAGCCTCTGACATTGCCAGACATCATTGTCATTGTAGCCACCTGGCCTTGGTGACTGCAGAGACCCACTTCCCCCCTTTCTGCTCCTCACTCTCCCCTGCCACCGGTGGCTTCCATCAAACCTTCCTCAGTGGCCCTAACAAATCTGTTTCTTCTGGTCCCTCTTTGCAATGCACTCTTCAGCCGGGTCTTCCGATCTCACATACAACATTAACATCAGCTGTCCCTTCTCCTCTTGTCTCTTTCCTTCCTCTGCCACCTACCAGGACAGCTCAGGAGAGTCCCCTTTCCCACCGTTAACCATCACTTTCTTTAGTCCCAGCCGCGAATCTCCCTCCATGCTCCAAGGTTCTTCTCGTCCATGCCCTAAGGAAGTGCACAAAGCCAGTGAATTAGCCACAGCTATTCCTTACTTCTCTGGTCTCATGGCCCATCAGCCAGTCAGACCTTACTATTGCCAGGCAAGGAACCTGGCAAGAGACTGGCAGCCTAGGGGACGTCTGCAGTTGCTCAGATTGCTGCTTGGGTTTAAACTTCTGTTTTAACAGGTGGCTTATGCCTTCCTGCCTCTCTTGAAGATTGCCAAGTATACTTTTTTTTTTTTTAAAAAAAAGGGATGCTTAATCGTTGTCATAGGAACCAGCCTTTGAAGACGAGGACCATGGGTTCCGAGGTGGCCTCACTGTTGTCTCCCTAAAGCATTTGCCCAGACCACGCCAGGCCTCCAGAGTCCCACGCAAGGCAGGTGACCAACGAATCCTGCTTTGCACAGAAATGAAGTGTGACCCCCAAGGATTTCCTGCCAGGGCTGTTTTTCAGTTCAGTTAGCACATCTTGGCCCTCAGGAAATCACAAATACCAACACATCACTTCCTAAACAGGTGGGCTGGCCTCTCTCCACAAGCTCAGGATTCCTAACAGGGTGGCAAGATGATCCATAGGAAGCAGTGAGGAGGGGTGACATTCGGAGCCCCTTTCTAAGTCAGGGGGAAATTATTGTGACGGCAATGCTTTAATTCAGCACATAGGAATTTTATTTATACACCTGATGTATAGTCTAGAAGTAACTTTCACAAGGGCAGGGGTATTTCTGTCTGTATAAACTACATCCCTGGAACAGAGCCTGGTCTGTAGCAGACACTCAGGATTTTTTTTTTTTTGGTTTCTTTTTATTTTAAGAATTAAGTAATAATTTGATGTGCTAAAATGCACAGATCTCAGACGTATGATGAATTTTGGCCAAATGTATATAGGCATCTAATCCAAATGCAAATCAAGATGAGACTATTTCCATCACCCTACATGTTTCCTAAGGTCACAGCTGATCTCCTTACTCCTTAGGACATAGCTGCAAATAAGATTTTATCATGCTGGGTGGTGGCGGTACATGCTTTTAATTCCAGTGCTCTGGAGGCAGAGGCAGGCTGATCTCTGAGTTCAAGGCCAGCCTGGACTACAGAGCAAGTTCTAGGACAGCTAGTAGTAGACAGAGAAATCTGTCCCAAAAAAACAAAACAAAACAAAACAACAACAAACCAAACAAAAACAAAACCCAGATATTTATCACCTGGATTAGCATAGATCTTATATAAATTGAGCCATGCAGATGTGTGCACACTTTTACTTAAGACTTTTGTTCACCTTGACATTTATGATCTTGTCTGCTTCCTTGTGGGTTTCCGGGATTCCTTTCTGTTTATGCTGAGCAGGTTACATTTGTGAGCTCATGGCAGCTTGTGTATTCTGTCGGTACTTAGTGATGCATTGACTATTGATCCCAGTTAACGCAGGCAGGAAAATTCTTGAACAAGTACTTCTGCAGGCAAATTTTTTCCTTTCTCTGGGTGAAAACTAAGAAATGGGTTTGCTAGTTGTAGGTTAGTTGCACATTTAACTTGAGGGAAAAAAAACAAGTAATTTTTTATAAAATTAGGGGTTATCCTAGTAATATTTCTTCTCAATAAGTTTTGATGGTGTCAATCATTCTAATTTTAACCTTTCTAGTAGGTGTAAGATATGTTCAATCTGGTTTTAATTAGCATTTTTGAGATGATCAGTAATAGTGGAACTATTTTTATGTGCATTCTTAGTTTTCTATGTTTCTTGTTTGTGGAGTGTCTGCTCAATTCTGACCGGTATTGTTGCTTTTATTTTAATTATTTTCCTGTTTTTTATTTAATAAGTGTTTGAGGACTTCATGCATGAGCAACGCAGCTGCATGACTCCTACCCCCTCTCTACTCCCCAACTCTTTTTGTTTCCCTTCAAATTTATGTTCTTTTAAAAAGTATATTGTCACATACCCAAACACACACATACATATATGAAGGGCGTGGTCGACCGGTAGTCAGAATTAACCAGACCAGCTCAGAAACAGGGAAATATAATTTTAATAATTGGGAGCAAGAGCAACTCACATGATCGGGATCCAGTGAGAGTCACGTGCGCCAAATGAATACAAAAACAAGGGGCGGGCCCCTGGATGCCCAGGTCCTTCTTCCGCAGCCCCAAGCAGCCACACCCTAGCCAAATGTGATTGGCTGAGCTTCCCCATCACATATACATGTATGTGTAACCTATTGGGTGAACTTAGCTTTGCTCGTATGCACACATGTTCAGTGCTGACCACTTGGACTTGGACAATGTCTGTGGGAGGACATACCTGTGGGAGACTAACTCTCCCTCTGTCAGCAGACGATGACCACATGGAGCTCTCCATCTAGGGGTGGGACCATGTGGAATCCCCCATCCGTGTTGGCATGACAACCAGGCCGCCATATAGGTGAGAGCTCATGGGTACACCTTCCTTGTCATATATGAAAGACACTGTTTCACAACAGATGTCCTGGGCATCGGGATCTTAATAAGCATTCTGGCCCCTCTTCTATGCTTTTCCCTGAGCCTTAGACGTAGAGGTTGTATTGTAAAAATGTGTCTATTTTAATTATTAGTACTAATGAGCTCTTTAATATTATAATTAATATATTCTCGAAAAACAAATTTGTGCATCAAATATGGAGAGAGTCTAGTGGAAGTTTTTGAGGTTGATGTCCACTTATAAATTAATTTTTAATAGTTAATACTTATATAACATTTTTGGAATGAAACAACAAAAATATCTCTCTTTGACTACCAAGAGAGCCTCTATGGTTTTTAATGTCAGATTTAAACTTAGGGCAATGGTCTATCTCAAGCCAGTTCTCTGTACGGTGTAGGTAGGAGCTAAGGTGCTAGACCTCTGATTAGTTAGTCCAGCATCATTTGTGAGCAAGACTTTGCTTTTCCTACTCAATTGCTGTGACTGTGAAAGGCAAAGTGACCGGATAGATACTGATCCATGGTCTGGGCTCTCGCCTCCGTGCTGCTTTTTCTATCCTTATTAAACACCAATGTCCTAATTTATCTAACTTTGTTACTTTTTTTCCAGATTCTTTCTACTTTCTAACTTTTTTGTTTGGTCTAAGGTTTACTTTTCACAATTTTGTCCCAGAAAAATAAGTCTACTAGGTTTTAATAGGAATTACATTGTCTCTCCCCTGGGGAGAAGGCAATTTAGCATATTGAGTCTCTTCCTCTAGAAATACAATACAATGACTCTTTCCAGGCTTTTGTGGCTCCTTCCTTGGTTTCAGAGTTACAGTTTTTAGCACAGAGGTCTTACACTTCCAAACAGTTATTCTTTAGCGTTTTATGCTTTGTAACACACTACAAATAAAATTTCATATTTCACTATTTATTCCTAATATGATTCCCATCTTTGGTTTTTGTTTTTATATCCTGATTTTATATACTCTGACCTTGTTAAATCCATTCATTATTTTTAATAGCTTGGGATAGACACCTTTAAAGTCAAATTTGAAGTGAGCACAGTTGTCTCATTTTAAAGGCATATATAATTTATTCCCTAATTCTTCAATCTTTCTTTTTACAATGGCACAGAACTCTAATATAAAGTCTACTACAAGACAGTATTCTTTTTTATTGATTTTTACTGAGCTCTACATTTTTCTCTGCTCCCATCCTTGCCTCTCCTCTCCCCTTCAACTCTCTCCCAATGTCCCCATGCTCCCAATTGACTCAGAAGGTCTTGTCTCTTTTTATTTCCTATGTAGATTGGATCCATGTATTTCTCTCTTAGAGTCTTCATTTTGTCTAGGTTCTCTGGGATTGTGATTTGTAGGCTGTTTTTTTTTTTTTTTTGCTTTATGTTTAAAAACCACCTTTGAGTGAGTACATATGATAATTGTCTTTCTGGGTTACCTCACTCAAAATAATGTTTCATGGCTCCATCCATTTGCCTGCAAATTTCAAGATGTCATTTTTTTTTCTGCTGTGTAGTACTCCATTGTGTAAATATACTACATTTTCCTTACCCATTCTTCAGTGGAGGGGCATTTAGGTTGTTTCCAGATTCTGGTTATAACAAACAGTGCTGCTATGAACATAGTTGAGCACATGTCCTTGCAGCATGGTTGAGCATCCTTTGGATATATACCCAAAAGTGGTATTGCTGGGTCTTGAGGAAGGTTGTTTCCTAATTTTCTGAGAAATCACCACACTGACATCCAAAGGGGCTGTACCAGCTTGCACTCCTACCAGTAAGGCAGGAGTGTTCCCTTTACTCCCCCCCCCCACCTCTCTAGTATAACTTGTCATCAGTGGTTTTGATCTTGACCATTCTTACAGGTGTAAGATGGAATCTCAGAGCTGTTTTGATTTGCATTTCTCTGATGACTAAGGATGTTGAACATTTCCTTAAATGTCTTTCAGCCATTTTAGATTTCTCTGTTGAGATTTCTTTGTTTAGGTCTGTACTCCATTTTTTATTGGATTATGTGTTCTTTTGATGACCCATTTTTTAAGTTCTTTGTATATTTTGGAGATCAGACCTTTGTCTAATATGGATTTGGTGAAGATCTTTTCCCATTCTGTAGGCTGTTGTTTTGTCTTGTTGAGCATGTCCTTTGCTATACAGAACCTTTTCAGTTTGTGTTGAGTTCCTTTTATTGATTTCCTAATATTAAACCAACTTTGGCTCCCTGGACAAGTCCACTTAATCTTGCTGCCCCATCCTCTTTATATACTGCTCACCTCATGGCACTGTTGAAAAGATCTCTGCATTTAGGACTATGAGGACTATCGATCTGTAATTTCTTCTCTAGTGTCCTCATCTGCTTTCATGAAGTATTATGAAGTGTTCCCTCCTCTCATCTTTATTCTGACAGTTAACTTGAGGTTGCTATTATTTCTTGGTTAAATATTGAATAGATGTCACCAAGGAAACCAGGCCTACTAGGGCTTTCTTTCTGTGAAGATTATTATGAATTCAATTTCTTTAATAGATAGATAGGTGACATATTTTGTATTTCTTCTCACATTACTTTTGCTATATACTTCATTAAGCTTGTCTATTTCATCCAAATTGCTGAATTTATTGGCATTAAAATTTATTTATACTTTTATTAGCCTTTGGATGTTTATAGGATTTGTAGATTTCTCAATATTGTCTCCCTGGACCAGTCCACTGAAATTGCAAGTAATTGCATCATCTCCTTCTCTTTCCTCCCTCAAAATCATATCATGTACTTCTCCTAGCTCTCTTTCAAGTTCATAGATTCTTTTTCTTTATATATATATATATATATATATATATATATATATATATATATATATATATTCCTAAATACGTAAATAAAACCTGCTCAGTATGCATAGCATTAGTTGTATGTGTCCTCAGGGCTGACCATTTGGTATTGTAACTAACTGGTGTGCTCTTCCCTGGGGGAGACTATTTCCTACCCCCAGCACCTTTAGTTGCTTGTAGTTCTTTGTCCACAGTTGAGACCTCAGAAGCTTTTCCACTTCCGCATTAGCTTGTTTATTGATGTCCTTGGCCACAGCATATTTAGGTAGTTGTGTCTGTGAGACTTTGCAGGTATAACTTCTGCCATTATAGTAGGCATGAGCTCACAACAAACTCCATGCTCTTTTTTGAGACTGGGTTTCTCTGTGTAGCTTTGAAGCCTGTCCTGAAACTCACTCTGTAAACCAGACTGGCCTCAAACTCATAGAGATCCACCCATCTCTGTCTCCTGTATGCTGGGATTAAAGGCGTGCACCGTCACCGCCCAGTTTATTGTTAATTTTTTAACTTCATTGTGTATACTGAGACAATGTACACACAACCACTTGAACAGGGATGTGGTTTGTACTGCATGGTTCCACGGACATCTGGAAAGAAGGTGAACTCTGTGATCACTGGGTGTTTTATAGCAACTAGATCAAGTTGGCTGACGGGGGGGGGGGGGGTGATTCAGATCTTTTATCCCCGAAGTCAACAAAGTTTCGCTGGAACACACTGAAAAGCCACCATCTCAGTGCCATGTGTCATAAGCTCGCTGCCGCTGCTTCTCACCCCACATCTGCAGTGCAAACCAGCCACGTGCAAACACAAATACACAGACTGCCCAGTGCTCCATGAGCTGCCCTTGGCAAACTTCAGTGTTGAGTGTTCTGGACCTTCAATCTACTTGACCCTTCAGTTACTGAGAAAGGAAGTGAAAAAACTCCTACACAAGGTTATGGGGTATTTAGCTCTAATTTGGTCCTGTCAGCTTGAGGGGTTTGCTTCTGCCTTCTTAATGAACTGGCTGTTTTCTTCATTATGAAACATCCTTTGTGATTTCCTCCTTGCTTTTGACCTGAAACTTATTTTGTCTGGTATTAATAAAGCTCACCAGCTTTCTCAGAACTAGTCTTCGTATGGTATGGTAATTCTACTCCTTGGCTTCAACCTCAGCCTCCATTATATTTAAAGCATACGTTTCATAAACAACATATGGTTGCCTATTTTCCTTTGATTCAATCTGACAGTTTTTGTATTGTAATTGGAGTCTTTAATCCATTTATATTCTATCAATATGGTTGGCCTTAATTTTACTATCGTGCTACTTTTCTATTCATCTGTGGTTTTTAAAAATTCTTTTGTTTTTCTTTCCCTGATTGCTCTTAGATTGACTGATAATTTAAAGAAATATTTCCTTAAACCTTACCAACTGACTTTTGAAAAATAAAAAAAATCTCCATACAGGCTGGTGAGATGGCTCAGCAGGTAAAGGTGCTTGCTGCCCAAACTGAGGACCTGAATTCAACCCCCAGCTCTCACAGAGTGGAAGAAAAGAATCCTGAAAGTTGTTCTCTGAGCTCCGTACATGTGCCCGCAAACATACGTGTCAATCAAATCAACCAACCAACCAATCAAACGGAGATTAAAAAACCTCTATGCCCTTGTTCTATGTTGTCAGCAGTGCTGTAGGGAACACTTCCTTACCTCTTCTTAACTTGAGTTAATGTTCTTTCACTTCTCATTGTGATCAAGTTCCTGGTTTGAGTTCTTTGAGAAGCTGAGAGCCAGGAGGGATTCGATATGCTGTATATTGGGCTGGCTTGGTGGCTCGGTGGGTATAGGCATTCGTCACCAAGCCTAACAACTTGGATTTGATCCTCAGACCCACATGATAGAAGGAGAGAACCAACCCCCAACTGTTGTCCCCTGGCCTCTATATACGTGCCATAGCAGAAGCACTCCACCACACAACTAATAAGTAAATCAATAAATGTAAAAAATAATCTTTAAAAAGACAGGCAGGGTACTGTGGGAGCATCTACGAAGGATAAAGGCTTGAGAGAACGCAAGGAAGTGGAGGCCCCTTCAGGATGCACTGCAGGTGTGATACCTGCAGCAGGAGAAAGGCAAGAAAAGTTTGCCCATGACTTCTTGGATTGCAGCAGAGCTCTAAGGAAGTCTTGGTTAAGCTGAAGAAGCCGGTGAACAAAGGATGCCCTGAATGTGCCTGGCATCGGGCCCAAATGGACTCCTTATAGCACTATCCATGATGCTCAGCTGATGGCCGGCAGCAGCCAGGGAAGCTGTACCTAGACAGAAAGCCATGGTGAGTATAGAGAGGCGGCGATTATGCGTGATCCGTCAACCGCTTCCCACAATAGGCTCTTTTACAAGGAGAGTCGAACAATAAACCTCCACGGCCACCATAGAACATCTGTTACGCTGTCTAGGCACTGTTTTCTGTGTATGTTCCAGAAGCAGCTATGGGCCCCTTTCCCTGAGAGAATACAGAAGATAGAGCTTCAGGGATAATGGCAGCCATTGCTGCAGATGCTGACAGAAATGCATGAGGTATGTACATTTTACCCATCCTTTGCTCTCTACCCTAGGGTTCCCTTTGCCGCAGCTAACCGTTTTTGCAGGAGATGGTAATTTGCCTCTTGAGGTGGTTAGACCTAAACCATCACTGAAGAGTCAGAGTTCTCAAGCCAAGTTCACTGCGTAGGTCCACTGGTGGTGAGAACTCAACTCCAGGAGGTGCCAAGTGTGTCATCTGGCTTCGACAGTGCTTCCTCCTGCTTGCTTGTGTGGAAACAGCTTGGCCTCCATATCAGTTAGTTGCTTCTTCAAGATAATGACTCATTTTCTTGACACCAGGTGACCGATGTACATTGGCAACAGTCACAGTTTAGGGCTGGCAGGACATCTGCTCTAGGCCTAGGAAGATGGCACCAGGCTCACCACAGGCCATGGAGTGAAGGGATAAATGGTCCCTTCATCTTTTAGTCTCCAGACTCAGCTGGTCTTCCCTATAGCCCCACAGAGATCTTTGGCTCATTGTAGATACCACAGGCTAAGGAACAGAACAACCTCGACTCTAAGCTGATCCAGGCAGGGTGTCATTAGGTCTTTCCCATGCTCTGAGAGAGTTCCACAGTATGGCTAGATTTGTTAACCAGTGAGATTGCAATGATAAATCTCCCACGGTGAAGGGGGTTCCCTAACAGCTATGCTCTGTGGGTTTCTAGACTCCTGTCAAACATTCCACAACCATTAAGTCATTCCTCTGAATCGTGGGGCTCACTGAAATTAAGCAGTCAGGAGAGGTAAATCCATAACAGAATAGACACCTTATAAAGAAAGTTACTGTCCCTTTTAATACAGAAGAATCTCCAAGTATTAAACCTTCCATGAAGTGACCAGTTGGTCTCTTCTATTAATGCTGCAGCGTCAAGGTTTATAAACATCGCTGGTTTCTGTCACCTTATTTGTTGAGAACAACAGTAGATGTACTGATCTTACCCAGGAGGCATCCATGTTGTGATTTTATGTAGTGGAATCGGGTACCGGCAAACGTACCGGCAAATGCCGGCGGTACCGGCGGTTGTAGGGGTTAGGGAATAACCACAATAGTCCTTTTATAATTAATCAGTTTTAATACAAGGGGAGATAAGGGAACTTACAGAACCAAGGGTCCAGCGGAGCAGAAGGTACGCGAGGGAGAGCAAAACGGGGCTCCTTCCGGCGCCCCGATCCTATTTAAGGGGAATGCTACTCCACTGGGGCAGCCACGCCCCTGAACGCAGGGATTGGGCCAGCTGCCCCAACAATTTTAGGGGTGTCGTCAGTGGCCATTCCCATGTCCTACAAAGCCACTGTATGCTGTACACTCCCTAATGTAGCACATGACACCAGTGGATGCCATGGTCAAGAGCCCGTTTCCACCAACTGTTTACTGTGAAATGGGTTCCAGGAACAGATGCTTCCACCTCTGCCACCATGGCAACTGTGTTTATGCACCCATGCTGCCAGGCAGCGACGAGGGCGGGCTAATGTCAACTAAGTGAAACATTTTGTTTACATTGTTATTCAATGGTTCTTCTGTTGAATGCTTTCCGGGGGCTGTTAAAACATGGTATGAATTCTTCACAAGTTGTTCCCACTCCCATGTGTCCATCCACAAGCCCCTACCCTACCCAGTCTTGTCTCTGATTTTGTATTTGTGGACGATTTTTATATTACTATATAATATACAGTATATGCAACATATGCTATAAGAATATCTATAAGTATACTATAAGCATATATATTTATGTATTCTTACATCAGGCTATTTCTTCCATTCAAAGTAAGTGACTCAAGTTGCCACTTACAGCTCCACCTACTGAGACAGTTTTTGTTCTGACCTAAGGTCACCACTGCAGGTTATTGTACTATAGCCCCGTTTCCAGCTGGCTCCCTCGAACTCGCAGAGGTCCTCCTGTGCTGGGATTAAAGGTGTGCACCACCGCTGCCTGGCATCTCTTGCATGATCCATCACCAGGGAATAATTTTTCCACCTCTGAGTTTCTGGACAAATTGTCAAAGGCTTCTTCACATTGTGTGTGCAACTATAAGGGATTGTAACCCTCATTCATGATGATTTTTGACACAACTACTTCTGAAAGGTTTCATAGCATAGGTTCTCCTCTTAGTATCATCACAATTAGGTTAGAATTTCAGTATTTGAGCAGGAGGAAGCATAAACACTTAGTTCATATTTCCCACCACTCAGCTCAGGCAGTCTAGCAGGCCCTATGGTATAGAGATGTCTGCTGTAGGAATTCCTACTGTCAGTAGCCTTTAAGTTACCTGCCCAGTTGGGTGTGGCCTCTCATACTATATATGCTGATGTAAAGCGAGTGTCTAGCCTCTTTTCTGGCTGCGGGATTAAGTTGCTGTTTCCTATTCCAGCAAAGGATTGTGATTTGTGAGTCTACCCCTAAATAAATAACCTTTTATTATACTCAGTTCTGAGCTAGTGTGGGATTTCTTTTAAGCATCCTTCTTCAGATGTCAGTGGTTGAGAAAGATGATGTCTGATGTATCACGATATACTCTCCTCATTAGCTACTGACTGACCACTACACTATGCAGAGCATGTGGTTTTTGAATAATTATAGTAGACAGAGAGATACAAACAATTTCACACTGTAATGAAAGCAGATTATTTCAGCTTAAGTCTAGACCAAAAAATAACAATTAAAGACAGCTAGACCTCACCAATAGAATAAACACGCAGTTGTTATTATGTATTAGTATAGTCTCTAGATTTCTTCTGAAATCACTAGATTACAAAATTTAGCCTATTATATAAATATAGCCTATTATATAACTATAAATGATAAAATATAGCCTATTTGTATAGTTAATATATGCTAACTAAAAATGAATGAAAAGACAAAAACAAGAAGAAAAATCTAATTTTCTTTTGAGCTTAGTATGTGGTACACACCTGTAATTCCAACACTCAGGAGGGTGAGGCAGAAGAATCATGAGTTCTAGGCCTGGCTAGCTAATAGGCAAAACCCTGTCTCAAAATTTAAAAATTAAAAATAAATAAATAAATAAATAAATAAATTGGGTTGTTTTAGTTTTAAGACATCATTCCTATATTAGAGTATATACCTGATTCATTCATTATTATTAGAATATTTTCCTTTATGTATATAAATGGCCTTTTAATTTTTAAGGATACATTTAAAGAAACTGCATTTTTGCTCAATTTAACATTTGTGCCCACTTGGGTTAATTTTTTATTGACTTCAGTTTTTTCTAAATGTTGATCATACTTTCCTACTTCTTTGTCTAGTGATTTTGCTATTAGTTACCCTGAATGGGATAAGAGAAGTCTCGGTGTAGTTTTAGTTTGCATTTCCATTATTTTATAGGGTGTCAAACATTTTCCCATGTGCTTATTGGTCATCAACTGGAAGCTAACAGGTCTACTGACTGACTGTCTTATGTCGGTTATTACCGCTGTGATAAAATACCAGGAGCAAAAGCAACTTCGGAATGAAAGGTTTTATTTCAGTTTACAAGTTCATATATGGCTCATCACTAGGCAAGGCAGGAACTCAAGCATGACTTCTTATATACCCCAGGACCACCTGCTTAGGGGTAGCACCATCCAGAAGTGGCTGGACCCTCCCAAATCAAGCAATAACCAAGGGAACACCCCATAAGCTTGCCTACAGGCCAATCTTATAGAGGCATTTTTTTTCCAGTTGGGATTCCTTCTTCTCAGATGATTCTAGCTTGTGCCAAGTTAACAAACAAAAACAAAAACCCCAAACTAATCAACACAGTTGACCCTGTCAACCTGACGTACATACATATCACTATTAAACTGCAAACTTGACTTTCTTATTTGTTCCCAAGACATCATGTTGAATATAGAACACATTGTAACTGGAAAAGTCCTGCAGTCTTTAAAAGTTCAGTCTCTTTAAAAATATCCAAAGTCTCTAAAAACCCAAGTCTCTTTGAAGGTCCAAAGCCTCCCCACTGTGCGCTCCTATACAATAAAAAAGAAACGTAACAAGGTAGATACTTCTTGTTCCAAGAAAGAAGAACCAGGGCACAGTTAGAATCAAAGCAGAGCAAAGCCAGCATTCTACAGCACAAACCATTTCAGTGCTCAATGTCTGGACTCTCTTACATATTCTGGTCTCCAGAGGACCTGTGCACTTCACGCTCTCCACCTTTACCATTTAGTGCACACAGCTGGTCCCATGGGTCAGGCCCAGCTCCCTCACTGTCACTGTCCCTGGCGGTCACCCCACAGTCCTGGAACCTTCACTATGCTGGAGTCTTCATGGCGACCTGGTGGCACCTGCTCCAATAGCCTCTCCTGGGTTTTCTTCAGGCGATCTGACCCTGCCACATGGTGCCAAATCTCGACATCTCTCCCACTCCCCACCCCCGTCGTGGGTGTCTTACCGTAACTGAGATTTCACTTTCACCAGTGGTCTCTCCTGGCCTCTCATGTTGCCAAGCTTCGGTTGTTCTCTGTGACCTCTTAAATTCTGTGGCTTCCTAGCTGCCAGAACCAGTATCACCAGAGAAACGTATACGCATTGCCAAGCTTGGCTGCCGGCATGAGATGCAGCCTTGGTCCCCTCTGGACCACAACAGCTTCTGCACACCCAGAAGATTCCACCACAGTGATGTTGGTTTCTTCTTAATAACAGCTGATTTCTCAGCCCCAGCTGACCAGAATCATTGTCCCAGGAAAGCAAAAGCTTTGCTTGAGTGATTGTTTGAGTGATTCTAGTCTCGTCTTAATCACAATCGATTCTTTAGCTCCAGACGACCACACCCACAGATCCTTAATTCAAGATACTACATGAACGGCCCTGATGGAGTCTTAAAGAAACACCTAATTTCCCCCTGCAACTTCATGAGCCAGGGCTTGGTCATGTGCATTGCTTGAACCAGTCTCTTCTAAGCCACCACAGAAAGATTGTTACCTTTTGGGCATTCAACAGCTTTTCCAACTCAAAGTTCCAAATTCTGTCCACAGTCCTCCCCGAAACAACTTGGTCAGGTCAGTCACAGCAACACCCCACTCCTGGTACCAATGTCCGGCTTAGTTAGGTTTCCACTGCTGTGGTAAAACACCATGAGCCAAACAACGTGGGGAAGAAAGTTCCAGCTTCTAAGTCCTAATTGAGGGAAGCCATGGCAGGAACTCAAGCCAGATCCTTGATGCAGGAGCTGGCACAGAGACCATGGAGGAACCCTGCTTACTGGCTTGTAACTCCTAGCTTGTTTAGTATGTGTATACCACCCCCATCACCACCACCCCCAATGGGCCAGGTCCTTCCATAACTGAGAAAATAACCCACAGAATTGCCTATAGGCCAATCTTATGGGGGTGAATTTTCTTAGTTGAGGTTCTTCTCAGATGACTCTAGCTTGCATTAAGTTGACAAAAAAAAAAAACTAACCGACCAACCAAACAAAAACATCTCACCATCACACTGACTAAAATGAACATTTTAATGCACAGCTTTGACAGCAGACTGCAAAGGAAAGAAATAAAACCTGTGAACGTGAAAATAAATTCAAAGAACACAGAGAACAGAGGATAAAAACTGACATAAATGCATAGTGAAATATGAAATAATTCATCTATGTGTTTTCAGAGTTTCAGAAAGACAGAGAGAGGCAGAAATTTATCAGAAAAAATATTAACAGAGCCCTCCGCAATGTGAAGAAAACATTAACCTTCTGGTCTAAAATTGTCACCCCATCCCAGAAGGATAGGCACAAAGACAACCCCAGCCAGATGCATCACACCCAAGCCAAAGACAGGGAGAAAATTGCAAAAGCGGAAGACCACAACAGGCACATAAGAGGCAACAACTACACAATCATGACTAGAGTCTAAAGATGCTGGACAGAGATTTTCAAGGTGCAAAACTGCTCTAAGAATTTTATGAACAGTGAAATTATTCATCAAAAACAAAATAAAAGTTAAAGCAAATGTTTTGAAATCAGCAAAGCATGAAGTCAGTGCTAGAGATCTGTAATACAAGAAATGCCAAAGGAAGTCATTCAGGCTGAAAAGATAACACACATGACAATAATCGCACAAAAGGGTGCACTGGGGCATGCTAAATGCCTAGATTATACGCATTAGTGATCGGAGTCACCAATAATGCATTGATGTTGCATTAAAGAAAGGAATAAAAGCACTTCCCCTCGGAGTCGTGATTTGAATTCTCTACTTCCTGCTCTTTGTGTCTTCTGCCCTCCATCTGTCTGTTGTATGAGCCTGAATCTGTGCCTGCCTGAAGGCTGTCCTGTGAATCTGTTTGTCCCTATGCGTGTCTGTCTCTGTGCACATCTGTCTGTTTCAGTGTGTGTGTGTGTGTATGTGTGTGTGTGTGTGTGTGTTACATGAGCTGTGTGTCTGTCTGCATCCCCAACAAAGGGTTTGTTCTGTATTTATTAAACATCAGAGAAAACACCACATGGGGGGAGGAATGGGATGCTTTACAGAAATCTTTAACAGAGTTTCCTAAGGGATTAAATCACTGGCTCCGACTGATTGCTACTGACCCTGATGACGAATATCATTGTTTATTAACCAATATCCATAAATGGTTGCTTTCAACATTTACAGTAGATATTAGGAAGTTGATTTCAGCTTCTGTATTTGCTGCTTTCAGCCGATGGTACACAGGCACTGTTCTGGGGCAGGGGCATGAAGGGTACATGGCTTAAGATAGCAGCTGCTCATAGCTTGGGTGGTAAAAGTTGATGGCACTGGTAAACGAGTAAGGTCGGTTGTTACACTGTCCTCTTACAGGCAGGTTAAACAGACAGTCTGAGTTCACAGGACAGCAGACTTAAGCAACTTCAAGGTATATTGTTAACTTTGACTATCAGATCCAGCAAAAGTTCCAGGCTCCTAGAATGTAAGGGATGCTTTCAGAATATTGCATCGACACATTGAAAACACATGGTATTAACTTGGACTATGATAACATAAAGATGCATATTTTGGGGTGGGAGAGGCGTTTCCATGGTTAAAAGTGCTTGCTGCATAACCTTGAAGAGCTGAGTTCAGATCCCAGCATCCATGTACCAAGCCAGGTTTTTGTCTGTACACCCAGTCACTCCCAAACGTGGGCAGGGTACAGAGATAGGAAGGTCACTAGAATTTAGGGGCTGCCAGTCTGTAAAATATATACATGCTCCAGGCTCAGCGAGAGATCCTGCCTCAGATGAACAGGGGAGCAATAAAAGAGCACCCGCCGCATCCTCCTCTGGCCTCCCCATGCACACACAGGCAAGTGTGTGCACACACCACACAAACATTCGTGAATATATTAAAATGATCCAAAATGAGTATTGTAATCTCTAGAGTAACCACTAAAAATAATTCAGAGATATGTAGCTGAAAGTAAGAAGGAGAGTAAAAACGGTGTGGTAAAAGATGTTTATCAGTATAGAGCAAAGCTGTATAGAGAGGAGACAAAGAGAAAGGCCAAAAGCTTCATTAACTCAACATATCACCTAGTACGCTAACTGTGAATACACTGTGCAGTCAAAGGGTGAGGATTCACGGGCTGCTCTTACAAGGGAGCTGCAGGTCTGGTTGTCTACAGCCTTTCAGGACAATAGAAGTATTCCAGAACTGAGTTATGGTGACGACTGCATAAGGTATATGTTTTTCTAAAACTCATCAAGCTGTATCATTAAAAACAATGCACAATAGTATAATGAACTATGTAAGTATATCCTAATTTGCTAGTATATGCCAGTGTATGACAGCATATGTTATTGTATGTTAATATTACTGTATGTAAAATTTAGTGATGAAGCTGCATAAGTAATGTCTTATGTTAAAAGAAAGGGATGTACACCAACTTACTCTATATATGTAATTTCATATGTTATCAAACCTATGTAGATGTGCTTGGGATGTGCTGCCTTCACTAGGACATGTCTGAGCAGGAGTGTCGGTTCCTATGTAACAGCTTTGAGAAGACAGCAGAGCGGCTTCCCTTACATCTCCAGCAGCTGTGGACTGCAGTGCCCTCCCCGCCATTGGCGGGCATGCATCGCCGTTCTTCTGCTGATCTGGTGAGAGCTCTTTTCTCAGCATGTTTTATTACCCTTACTTTCTGCATCTGTGCGAAGTGGGGATATATTTGTTATTAACTCTAAGGCACGCCTCCAAATCTGTGTGTTCCCAGTTCATCAGAGGCCACCTGCCTATACTGGGCGCGCACCCTGTTCTGCACAGATGGAGTTGATGGGGTGCCTGCTTCTCCATGGGCCACCCGGCTCATCAGCGTCCCAGCATGCTCCACTGTGAGTCACTGTTTCCCGACTCTCTAGCCAACAGACCTCAGAGCACACAAGCAGGGTCCTCAGGAGATATGGAGGTAGCGAATGGAAGATGGCTGCTTTCTGGGCTGCAGTCCTGTGGAAGGAGACATGCTCTAGAGGCTAGGAAACATGCTGGCTTAATTTAGAAAACATCTTTACGGAGTCAAGCAATCAAATTCAGTACCGCAGCGTCCCTGGTGTGAGGTCCTTGGTCACATGGCACATTTTCTTTTTACTCTGAGCTGAGTTACTGAAAATAACAGTGTGTGTTGGACAAGCAACATGAAGAGGGAAGAGGGCCTGAGAACCAGATAGGAGAGAGGAATGGCAATTATTTTAACTTACAAAAGGAATATATTACACGTGACCAAATGTCCACAGTGGAAAAAGGCGATGTGTGTCACTGTGCGCAGTCTTGAAGCTGAACTCTCACGGATACTGCTGTCGTGAGCCAGTAAGGGGCTCTGCCTGGCCTGAGTCACACGGGCCAATCCCAAGGGAGGGCTCTGGTTACATTTTCTCCCAGATTCAAGGTGCTGATGAAAGAAGGGAGTGAGTGTGGCAACAGGGAACAATTGATTGTGCCGCCACTGCCTTCTGCTCCATGGCTTCCCCGGAGAGAACAGAGCCCCTCGGCGAAGGAGCATGATCAGACACCTCATCACTCATGGTCAGGATCAAACTCCCTCTGTAAACTTGATCATAGCATCTGCTGCCTGCTAGATTCGGAACCAGTGCTACGTCCTCGGATCACATCGTAGTGGTATCAATTTGCCATCTGTCCTTGTTTTAGAGAGTAACGTGTTTTTATCCTGGCTGTATCTCATCATTAAGACATTTCTGGAAGATTAACGTGGCTATTTTTAGGCATTTAGACTTGCTTGTGTGCTGCGAGGCAAGGTGTGGACACAGGAACTCCAGCTGCTGAAAGGGATGAGCGGCAATTACATCTGTTCAATAGACTATTTTTCACAGTGGCTAAGCTGCCCCTGGTGATAAGCTAACCACTTAGGAAGGCGTTTTCACGGTGCTCTCTCCACTGGGTTTCTTGGGCATTTGTGCCTTTGTCTGTACAGGGTCCCTGTAGGAAACGTGCTTGTTCGCTCCCGTCACCAGCCCTTAACTGACTGTATAGTCCCAGCTGACATATATGGAATCCCCTCCACGTATCAGGCGCTTAAACATTTGGGTTAAGAGATACAAAATAGATAGTCCTCGCCATGGAGAATCTGGGAGCTTAGGTGAGAAGAAGAAAACTCCACATAAACACACACACACACACACACACACACACACACACACACAGATGAGATTTGAACCTAAAGTATTTGATACCCAAATTCATGCTCTCCCTCTCTCCCTCCCCCTCCCTCCTTCCCTCCCTCTCCCTTCCTCCCTCCCTCCCTCCCCCCCTCTCTCTGTGTGTGTGTGTGTCTGTGTGTGTGTGTGTGTGTGTGATTCCAGCTGTGTGACCTCAGGACTGGGGAGGTAGTGCAGCTGAGAGAGTAGCACATATGCCTAGCACATGTGAATCCCTGGTTCTTTCCTGGGAAGCATATAAACCAGGTGTCGCTGTGCACACATGTGGGCCCACTTAGGGCCTCGCTCAGGGGAGGTATAAGGGATGCAGCTCTGGGAAGAAGAGACAAAAATCTGTCCCAAATGGAGCTAACATTCGGATTAAAAACGAAACAATAGATACATGATATGTCAGCTAGGAATAGAGCTGCAGAGAAAGCAAGCATCAGGAGAAAGGGGGAGGAGGAAATTCTGGTTCGGGTGGCTTGGAATGACCTCTGAAGAGGAACTGTTGAGCAGCCCGTGGCATCAGTTGACTGAGGGCTTACGTGACATTAAGAGAAGAATTTCCCTTGTTTCAGAGAACAGAGGCAGGCTCTGGTGCCTGCCGTGTCTCAGTGGCCAGGGCTGGAACTCTATGAGCAAAGGGGAAGGGTGAAGAAGCAGGATGGAGGTGGGGTCAGACCACCACACCACTAGCAATGTTCTATGGGTGCTGTTATGGTCACTACTTTTGGGGACTGTCTGGGTAGGAAGGACTGTGGTAGTCAGTGGCCTGCAGTGTGATTTGGCCCCATCCCCAGAAGGTAAAGATACTGAAGAGGCCATGTGACAGACACTAGGGAGCTACAGCAGAGGGACGCAGGCAAAGGCAAGAAAATGAACACGTGCTCAGGAAGTTCACGGGTGAGGAGGAGAAAAAGGATGAGAACCCAAATGCATCTATGACGGGTGAACTAAGGACCAAGTCTCTGAAGACACCGTTCTGGTGGCAGGGAATGTTCTGGAATTCTCCCTGGCCCTATCATTGAGGTCATCGTCTCATTGTCAGCTCCCCCTCCCTACCTTCATCACCGTATCCTGGCCTAGCATGGTGCCCACGCATGCAGTGGCAGGCTTTCAGGATCATCAGTTGAAAGTATCCCATGCATGGAAACACTGCAGCTGAGTCACGCTGATATTACTGGTTTCTTCAATGCTTTCTGCAGTCACCTAGCAAATGTGCTGGGTGTTTAATGTAGCCACCGGTGTTCTCAGAAACCGGCCGCGAAGAATGAGTCAAACACAGTAACAGCAGTTAGGAGGAAACCTCAGCAGACCTCAGAAAGAGAGTGTGGAGTACATCACCAGAGGACACCTCAGCATCCCAAGGGGTGGGGTTCCTGTGGAGTATGCCTTGTCCACAGCCGAGAGTCACAGAACAAAAAGGCAGTGGAGGTCTTTGGGTCATTCTGGCTGATTCTGATGGTGATATTGTTTGTACTGAAGGCCATGTAGAGCATTTAAGCAACTGGTCTCAGTGTTTCTGACCAAAGGCCATTATTCTTACCCCAGATGTGGAGCTGGGATTAACAGGGAAAGGTGCCCAGCACCCTGCTTCCTCCCAGTGTGGTCCAGGTGCTGATCTAAGCAATAGATGATTTTTTCCTGATCGGGGGGGGGAGAAGTTTAGATGAGAGTGAAGGAGGAACAGACCAATCCAGGAAAGCCAGCAGCCAGCCTGGTTGCTAGGAAACCAGGAGAGATGGAAATGGGGCAATGCTGGGGCTGAAGTCAAGCTAAGAGAAAGGCAGGCGAGGAGATGGAGTATAAAGGAGTCCGGGGAAGCGGAAGAGCAGATGCTCTACTGCCAAAGTCACAAGCTTATAGCTTTTTAAAATCATCCGTGCTGAAACAAGAAAATAGGAAAAAGAAAAGAAAAATAGTTATTAGTCAAAAAATAAAGAACTTTTTAAAAGCTGTCTTGTGGTTAGCAAGATGTCTCATGGGGTGAAGGAACGTGCTACCAATCCTGACATCCCCAGGACCCTCATGGAGAGAACCCAGTTTTGGAAGTTACCCTCTGACCTCCATACATGCACGGTAGAACAAGGCACACACCCCCCCCCCACGAAAATAACTAAATATATGTAACAAAACATAAATAATTGTGTTATATATTTCCCCACAGACTTATGCTAATTTTACATTCTAATCTTCTAATGCACCATAGAAGAAATTTGTAGCTTCCCATTTTGAAGCCTTCCTGAGCCTGTCATATTTCGTTTTGTGTGGTTTAAGGGAACACATATCAAAGTTAACATTTTAGTTTACTTTGAGAAATGAAACCTTAACCCTCCTCCTTTGAGAGAAGAGCTCCATTGACTCAGCCACTACGGCATCAGGTAGATCTCCTCCTGTTAGTCCCGCACGCATGGTGGCTGCCCCTTGTGGGCTGGGGTGGCAAGGAGTCGTCCTTCCTGTTATTTGAGCTCCTATAGTCCACTGCTGAGGGACACAGCATCATGTCAAAAGGAGAATTAGATCCATTATGTTTGTGAGATGCATTCTGCACAGCTGTAGACTAGGCTGCTCGTTTGTGACATACGGCTTATTTTGTTTCCAAGACCGTTTTGGAACACAATGAGGAAACTTAGTATTTGGATGTATTGAGGCCTAATTAAAATGCAATATTTTACCTTGACAAAAACTTGAATTAAAAATAGATTATGTAGGGCCTGGACTATAGCTCAGACAGTAGAGAGCTTGCCCAGTGTACATGAAGTCCTAGGTTCTATGCCCAGAGGCCTCTAAACTGAGCGAGGTAATGCAAATCTCAGTGTTTAGAAGGTAGAGGTGAGGGCATCGGAAGTTCAAAGTTCTCAATTCAGTCTGAAGTGTGGCTTCTAGTATTCTCTGTAGGCTAGTTGTATGGACATGAATCAACAATCAGGATAATTCCTACTGCATTCTAAATATATATCCTTATACCCACAGATAAGAGTAGATCTCAACATATTTTTAAGCTTCTTTTTGTAGCCAATGGAGACTATTCCAGTAATCCATAGCTAGTGAAAATATGGATAATAAATGACAGAGTCCCTACATGCAGGGCTTGAGGGACATCCCAAAAGAGATGATGGGGGTGGGAAGATTCCAAGAACAGAGGACCAAGATGTCTAGTCTAAATATCCTCTATCTATGATAGAGGGAGGCTACACCCTGAACTCTCAACAATATGGTCACCAAATCAAACTCTGCACAAAAATGACACATGACGCTTGACATACCAATGTGGATGAAGGAAACCTCACAGGCCCTGCCTTTACGCAAAGAGCTATGGATTATTAATGACTGCTAAGGGAGGGAGAACCAGTCTCCTCTGAGGACTAGCCAACCCCAGCTGGTCAGTCTTAAACGCATTTGGAACAGTGCTAACTGGATTCAGCAGGTGTGTGTGTGTGTGTGTGTACATATATATGTATGCATATATATACATATCATACATTAGATGATATAGAGATAGCTATCAGTTCAAAATAACATGACAGAGAAGCAGCTCCTGGTTCACCACACCAGCCACTCCCTTAGTCTTTGCTAATAATTTGCCTCCTCCTACCCCTACAGCTGATAACCCAGGCAGAACTGCTATGGGGAGTTAGGCGATGAGTCCTGGAGCCTCACTGGTCTCTTAGTTGATCTACATAGAGATAAAGAGACACCACAGTCACTGAGAGATGTTAGGCTCCAGAGAAAGACAAGCCTGAACCCCAGCTCTCCCACAATCCTTTCAGGCTCTGAACCTTATAAAATAGTCTTGCAAACATGGCCAGGTCACCTGGCTGAAGCATACCTTTGTGTACATCGCCCTTTAAAAAAAGTTTCTGGGCTAGCATGAGTGTTAGTGTGAGTGAATGTCACTGCCTCCCCAGTGTCTGACTTGAGGTTATTTGAGTGAGTAGGTAAGCATGTCCCTTCATGCATTGTGTTTGACTGTCTGTCCCTGGAGGCAACCAGTGTTAATGTGGGGGGTTGGAATTACAGCACTGAAGTAATGTATAAGAACACAGATATTCTTCGATTCCTGTTAAATCCACACAAATTGGATCAAAGCATAGCGAAATCACAACTTTGGAGATTCAGAATGGATTATTGATCTGCTAGTTTGGGGTCTGGTCTGACAAAAAATCCAGCTTGAACATCATCTGTAATTCAAAAATCCCCAATCAAAAATGCTCTAAAATCTGCAATGTGTTGAGTGCCAGCATGGTGCCACAAGTAGGAAATTCCACACCATTAAACTTCACAAAAGGTATTAAGGATATTGGGTAAAGTTGCTTCCAGGTCATTTGTGTAAGGTGCTTGTGGCACACAGACAAATCTTGGGATTGGACTAGAATTCCTTCCTCAAGCTATTTCATTAAATATGTGTAAATATTCCAATATGTAAAAACCCAAAGTCCAAACCACTCCTGGTCCCAAGCATTTCAGACAGGGATTATTCAACCTGTAACTTCACAGTTTGAACAAGAACGAGGCTGACCGAGGGTCATGAAGCCTGCAAAATGGAAGTCCAGAGTGGCCAGAGGAGAGAATTGAAGGTCTAAATAGAATGTCCAGTCCTTTGTGTGCTACTTGCTTTGTCTGGATCTAGTTGGTCCTTCCTCCAAAGCTCTGAGCTGAAGGCTTGACCCACGGTACAACTGTGACTGGTTCACAAGGATTTTGACCTCACCACTGTCCATCGCAGAACCCTGAGGAGGCAGGACTTATTTGGGAAAAAAGCTCACTAGAGGCAGGCCTTTAACAGTCTGTTCTGTCTCCATCTCCCTGCCTTTGCTTCTTTGTTCCCTCAAGCATTGGGTGATGCTCCATCACAAAATCCTCACCTAAGGGATGCTCACCACAGAACTTTCCAATAGCACCAGCTTCCTTGTGACCCAGGAAGCCCTGCCGGCCACATGCTCAGCTAGGGGATTTACTATCCAGCAGTGCTGTGGGACAACTGCCATGATAGGTGAGCCAACAAGCTGGTAGGAGTTGATTTAACTTGCACCAAGCCCCAAACTACACTCGTTGCTAGCTCTAAGGCCACCCGAGGCTGCATGAGCAAGACTGTTTATTTGGCCCAGCACTAGAAACACATTCATGAAGAGGGATGAGATCGCCTCTCCTTCCTTCCAGGTCACATTCTGTCCTCCACCCTACAGCATCAGTGTTCTCTCTTCTGTATTCATGTGTATTCAACATGTAGACCACTCACTTGAGGGATCAGTCAGCAGCATTGCCAATCAGCTGGGGTATGTCCTGAGACCCTCCACATCATTGCTTCTATGGGAATAAAAAGCTTGCTAATTCCAGTGGCCAATTTGCAAATTTTGGAGAATGACCCAGTTACAACTTGGGGACATTTTATTCCTATAAATTGGTCTCTCCAGCCAGCATCTGTGAGTTGGCTGGGCAATGCACTTAGTGAATCTCTCCTGGTCATTTGGGGAAGGCCAGAGATGGTTCTAGAAGAGGTGAGTCAGGCTAAGGGGTGGGCAGTATGGAGGGAAAAAGAACAAAGAGCCAAGCTATATTCTGAACACAGAGTTGGTAGTCAGCCAGCAATAGCAGGCTGATCCAGCTCTGCTGAAGACAAAGATGATGAAACAAATACACGCTGGGAAGTCGTTGGACATTTCCGGAGTGGACACAGTGCCCTGCTTGGTGATGAACTGGGTAGGTTTATGAAGAACACTTTCTGCTGGGCAGCCTTGGTAAGGCCATATTCTCTCCCCCTTAACTGAGAGTTAGAGATTAAAGTTTCATATCTCAATCAGGATCCAGCATCCTACACAGGATCCCACCAACTTGGACTTTGCAAAGTAATTGGATGGCTGTGCACTGATATAGGAGGGTCATCTGTCTATGTGTTATTTTCATTGGTTAATAAAGAAACCTGCTTGGCCTGATAGGTCAAAACATAGGTAGGCGGGGAAGACAGAACAGAATTCTGGGAGAAAGAAAGCCGAGTCAGGCAGTCACCATGAAGCTCTGGCCCAAGATGGACGTAGGTTAGAATCTTCCCGGTAAGCCACCACCTCGTGGTGCTACACACATTAATAGAAATGGGTTAATCAAGATGTGAGAGTTAGCCAGTAAGAGGCTAGAGCTAATGGGCCAGGAAGTGTTTAAATGAATACAAATTGTGTGTTGTTATTTCAGATGTAAAGCTAGCTGTGCGGGAGCCAGGCAGGACGAAAAGCAGGCCTGCTCACCTCAACACTACAGTGCACTGACTCTAAAAGGCCCAGAGGGCCATCTGAGATACGAAAGGACAATGGTTGATTTTCTTCCAAGCTTCTCTAGGAAAAGATTTGGAATGGAAGCCCTCAGAGAACCTAGAGAAATGTGGGGGCCTTTGTCCAGCAGAACCAGGAGAGATCTGAGTAGACTGGAAACTATCAAAGGGCAAGTCAGAGGGGCTGGGGGTTTAGTTCAGTTGGTAGATCATGTGCCAGGCCCTTGCTTCCATCTCTAGTAAAACCTAGTAAGCCATGTCTGGTGGCATACATCTATAATTACAGAATTTGGACAAGAGAGAAGAGAGGAGAGGAGAGGAGAGGAGAGAGAGAGAGAGAGAGAGAGAGAGAGAGAGAGAGAGAGAGAGAAGAGTTCATTGCTGCCCCAATCCTTCCACCCTCAAATGAATCACTTTCCACTTTCCCAAAGGAATCATGGTAATTCAGTTCTGTCAGAGATTCATTCATTCATTTAACAGGCATTTGTTAGCTGCTCACCATGTCCTAGGCTGCTCCTGCCAGCCTAGCAGGAGTCACAGAAGGCACACTGCCACAGAAAGGGAGTTCGAACCAAGGCCAGCCATGATGTCCCCACTGGTGTCATTCACAGAGCACAGAGCAGGTCTGGGTTTCTAAACAGAGATGGACAAGCAGGCTGGGCCCAATCCTGCCCAGGAAAATATTTAAAGGTGAACTCAAACAAGCCACTCCAAATGCACAGCCACACATGCAAGCAAACACACAACCACACAATTACAACACTGGGGTCTGTATGCTACAGGACAGAGGGACACCACATTAGGAGTGATCACAAGGGCAGCTCAGTGGCAGCCCAGAGTGACAGGAGTCAGAGCCCTCACAGGGACAGCAAAGATAGTGAAATTGAGGCAGACGGCACTGCTGCTGTAACAGTGTCTGTCAGAGCTGATTTACTCCGTCTCCTCCACTTCCTACATGGTCTGCCTGAAGATGCTGGCAGGGCAGCCTCAGGTGAGGAATGGCAATACTCAGCCTGGGGCTGAGCCGAAGGTTGCAAGGCAGGGTTGGAAGGAGCTCCTAGCAGAGCTCTGACCTTCTCCCGACTTGAGCATCTTCATCCAAAAAGTGAGGAGAGTAGCGGCCTCCGCCTCTCAGAGATACTTCATTACAGACAAAACAGAGGGTTCCCTGTACCGGGTTGATGCATCACAAGTGGCTAGCATGGATGCCTGCTCCTGCTGTTGCCAGTGACAACAGAGAACTATTGCTTGATGTTGGAAGGCAGCATCCTTTCCTGAGTGTCAGTGGACTGTAAGGGGAGCTTCCAGACGAGAGAAAATGAAAGCAACTGCACACACACACACACACACACACACACACACACACACACACACACACACCTGCCTGAGCTCTAATTAATCAAGAGCTGCTGTGGTTTAGAACATGCCCTTCCTGCTCCTTCCCGCCCACCATTGTGAGCCCGTGGTAGAGGCTGAGGGAGCTGGAAGCAACCAAGAGGTCTGTTTGTGAAGGGAAAAGGGGGCACTCTGGTATGAGGAGAAAGAAGAGGTTTCAACAAACCTAATATATCAGCGACGACTTCCTGAGGTCTCTGATGAGAAAGGAAACTACGGCTGAAGATAAACTGGCCTGTAGGCAAGTGAAGGGTATTCAGTTTGTTGGTTGGCAGCTTCTCAGGACCTGTGTCCTGGCAGAACCCATCCAGTGTTCCCAGCAGGCTTAGGAGGCCAGCCAAGAGTTGTCCGAAATGTTGAAGAAGGAATGGACAGGGGTGGTTTGAATGGAAACTTGAAAGGTCTGGAAAGCATTCAGAGGGGTATTGGGAGCAGTGAGAGCCCAGATTCTGAATTTCTTATAATCCCCTGATCTGAGTGCCTACAGCCGTTCTGAGCACGAGACCTTCAGGAGTTCTGATGGCTGAGTGGTTTCTGGTGGGTTTGGCTGGGGCGTGGCTATCTCTATATAATCTGGCCCTGAACACAATAAAGGGGGCATTCTTGGGGAATTCAAGGATGACCCGTGTTGTTGTCTCTCTGTCTGTGTGTGTGTCTGTGTATTTTAACCTCCAGCCCCTTGCTGGAAGCTCGGTAACAGGGTTCAAGCGCACCGAATGCAGACACGGGGGTGCGGTGTGTGGCAGAGAGGTGGGCCCGAAATGAGGGTGGAGGGAGAAAGGAAGGAAAGTGACACCCCTGTGTCCTTGCAGGGGACAGAGGCGCAAGGGGAATGTCAGGAAGAAAATGGCCATCCTGAGTTAGAGGGATAGAAAGATAATCCACATGACGTATTTTGGAGATGTCCTTCTAAATTAATTAATTTGAATAAAGAGTCCCAGAGAGGTTAGAAACTCACATCAAATGGCTAATGGCCAGAAATGTTCCTGTGTCTCTGAATGTCACATGGTGAACCTTAACGCTACCACTCCCATATTACTAGGAGGTGGGAGCCTTCATGATCAAGCTAGTATTCTTATAAAAGAGACCCCAGAGAGCAGCCTTGCCCCTCCCCACCCATGAGAACACACAAGGAAGCCCTTTCTGCATTTAGAATGCTGACTTGCTGGCTGGCCGGTCTTGGCGTTTCAGCCTCCAAAGCCCGAAAGCCATACATTTCAGTTATTTATAAGCTAACTGGTTTAGAGTGCTTGGGCCTAGCTGCCCACTCGAATTAAGACACAAGTACTAGAGTCAAGATATAAAAGCGAATTCAGACAGCATCTCAAATCATTGCCCAATAACTTCTGGTCTCCAGTCCTGGCAGGCATAGATAGCAACCCCTGAAGGCCAATATCAAGACTGCCTAAGCAGAACCACCCATAGCTACTACCTGCCCCCGAGAGAAAGAGGGGAAGAAAGTGGGTAGTCAGTCGAGGTGGGTAGTCGAAACATCAAGAAGTTAGATGCTCGCAGACAACGGGAGGACTCAGAAAGAAAAGCTCTGTGCATGGCTTAGATTCAGTCTGTAATTGTGTCCCTTAAATTCCTCGTTTCTGTCTTTATCCAAGACTACCAGTTGAGTTCTCCATCTTACCATGGAGATTCCTAGAGTAGACCTTTTAATCAGGATACAGTAATCAGAGAGAAACCCCATGTAATCCTCAGAGTCTGGCTCCACCCATATCTCCCTGCATCCATCCTTAATCCTAGGTTTGAGTAATTACTCACAGCCTGAACACTACTGCCTTGGGAATATTTTGATATAGAGACTTGGAGTTGTATTAGATTCTCCTAGAATCTATCCCCTTTGTCATTCATGCCTCTGCAGGCATGGCAGAGCTAAGGTGGGTCTCAGACAATGAGTCTGGAATGCTCAGGGGATGCTCACACCAATGAATTTAGAATATAATTTCTCTTCTATTTCTAAGCTGGGCTCTTATCTCAATGAGATTCTCTCCACGATTGTTTGTAAATACCTGTTTTGCATATTTGTGCAGTTTGGAACCATGGGGACATCTTGGTCCCCTTCCCATTTGTTGACAGAAGTTTCTGTCCTACCTGGTCCTGCAATCATTCAGTCCCAAAGAAACACACAGAGGTCTACATTAATTATAAACTGATTGGCCTAGTAGCTCAGGCTTCTTACTAACTCTTATAACTTTTATTAGCCCATAATTTTTGTCTGTGTTAGCCACGTGACTTGCTATTTTTTTCGGTGAGGCAGTCACATCTTGGTTCCTCTGTGTCTGGGTGATGACGGCAAACTGACTTTTCTCTTCCCAGAATTCTCCTGCCTCTACTTCCTGCCTGGTCAACCCCACCTATACTTTCTGCCCAGTTACTGGTCAATCAGCGTTTTATTAAAATATAATTGACAGGGTACAGACCACTGCCCCACAGCACTTCCCTGCCCCACTTTTTTTTAAAACAATAACTCTGAATTGAATCTCCTTTGTTTAACTTTTCTACTGACCATTATCCATAACAACTTGTAACCTACATTCTAAACAAAGGCAAACATTCATAATCCATGTTTTGGGAATGTGAGCATAGTTTTCCAGGCTAGCTCCTGCTGATTGAGGGTGCTTATAATTTTATGGGGACCTAAAGAAAATTTAGAATTAAGGTCAAGTTCTGATGGGAGTATCCTGTGAGGCTTGATCATCTCAGGCAGCAGTCTTTGAACTGTTCTGGATGTAGAACTCAGATATCTGGGCCATTCCTCCTATTGGAGATTTCTCAGTGTGTCTTCCTTGGTCAAGCCTGGTTTTTCTTAACACAGAATAAATCCATAGCCTCTCATTTCCTGTGGAAACAAAAGAAAAACCTCTTCTCCAAAGTAACATATCTTTTGACTTAAATTTTAAAGTCAAAGCATTTTATGTATATATATATATATATATGATTAATCCAGCAGCATTTATAATCAAATGTCTTTTAGCAGCTTTTGCTCCTTCCTCAGTCATCAAACAATTTAAAGACAACACAATAACATACAATATCCAGACTCTCTGTGTATTTTTCATCTTTTTTTTTTATTTTTCTCATGGTTTATTTTTTTTATATTTAAAAATTTCCATCTCCTTCCCTCCTCCTCACCCCTCCCTCCCCTCCTCCTCCCCCTTCCCTCCCCTCCTTCTCCCCCTTCCCTCCCCTCCCCTCCACCCATACCTCCCCTCCCTCCCTCTCAAGGCCAAGGAGCCATCAGGGTTCCCCACTCTCTGCTAAGACCAAGGTCCTCCCAACTCCCCCCAGGTCCAGGAAGGTGATCGACCAAGCTGAGAAGGCTCCCACAGAGCCCATCCATGAAGAACAATCAGAGCCCAGAGCCATTGTCCTTTGCTTCTCAGTCAGCCCCCGCTGTTGGCCACACTCAGAGAGACGGGTTTGGTCGCATGATCCATCAGTCCCATTCCAACTGGAGTTGGTGATCTCCCATTAGTTCTGTCCCACCGTTTCCATGAGTGAACGCACCCCTCTCGTTCCTGACTTTCTATTTTTCATCTTTATGTGACTTTATTTTAACCTCTATTTCTTTTTTCTTTTTTTTTTTTTTTTTGATTTTTTGAGACAGGGTTTCTCTGCAACTTTAGAGCCTGTCCTGGATAACCCGTTTCTTTGTTGGCAGGAGCTGCTTGTTTGTCCCAGCTGCTTAGCCCCTAAATAATCACACAGAAACTGCTTGGACCATTAGCTCTACCTTCTTATTGGGTAATCTCTTATGTAAGAGATTTCTATTAATCTGTGTATTACCATGTGACAGTGGCTTACTGGCTAACATTCCCAGCATCTGTCTCTGGTGGCTCCATCACTTCTCTCTGACTCCGCCCTTCTTTCTCCCAACATTCAGTTTAGTTTTTCCCATCCACCTCTGCCCTGCTATTGGCTCAAAGCAGTTTCTTTATTCATTAATGGTAATCACAGCATACAGAGGGAAATCCCACATCATTTCTTTTACATTTATTTTTAATTTTTGAGACAGGGCTTCTCTTTGTATCTTTGGCTGTCCTGGAATTTACTCTATATACCAGGTTGTCCTTGAACTCACAGAGGTCTGACTGCCTCTGCCTCCCAAGTGTTGGGATTAAAGGTGTGTGCCACCACACTCAACTACTCTCGCTTTTTCTTTTTTCTTTTAAGGACTTTATCCTTTTTTTTTTTCAAGCCTCCATATATTTTTAAACACACAGTAAACCATCTAGAGGTTTTCTTTATCTTTGAATCTATCTTTACTGTGTATCTCTCTTTTTCTGACCACAGGAGTCTTTAATTTGCTAAACTATATGGCTAGGATTAAAGCTGTGACTTTAACAACTGGATCCAGCTCATTCCTTAGCTTTTTGAGAGTCTAGCCTCATGACGAAGGTACCAGCCAGAGCCATATTTATTGCCACAACTCTATGGCATTTCAAGGTCCCTGCTACCACCAGAAAGCATGTGGTCAGCTTTTCATCAATGCCATTGAAGTGTTTCGTGGCAGAACCTCTTAAAAGAGCTGCAAGGTTTTGCAGCTAAAGCTGAGTCAGGAAGCCTCTCTTAAATGAGAGCGCTTGCCTCTAGCAAAGAGAGCAAACGCAAGAAATTGCTGTTACCAAGAAGCCATGCTTAATGCTGTTATTTTGTGTCTAGAATTCCTTTCCAAGCCCTCTCAGATTTTACATGGATTTGTTCTGCCACGTTGGCATGCCAGTTTGTTGTGAGGGGGCCACTTGTTGGTTCCCGGTGGCTCAGCCCTGAAATAATAACACATAAACTGTATTAGTTATATCACTGCTTGGTCCATTAGCTCTAGCTTCTTATGGGCTAACTCTTAACATATTAATTTAACCCATTTCTATTAATCTATGTATTAACACTTGGCTGTGGTTTATGGGCTAAGGTTCCTGCGTCTGTCTCCAGAGGGGCCACATGGCTTCTCTCTGACTCTGCCTCCTTTCTCCCAGCATTCAATTTAGTGTCCCATCCTCCCCTCCCCCTCCCCCACCTATCTACCCTCAGGCCAAACCAGTTTTCTTTATTAACCAATGCCATTCACAGCACCCATTTGTGTGTACCTAGCCTAGGGAATGTGTAGGCAGGATACTCAACTTGCTTAACATTAAGGAATTCAACCTAGTACATGAGCACTTTGGCTCATTTGGGACTGTGAGGTACCCAGGAGAGGAAGCAGTAGGGAGCTAGACGCTGATGCCTTCCAAATGCTATTTCTTACCCCTGGCAATTTTCAGAATAGCTGGGAGTTGGTAGTGCTCTCAGAAATGAACATACTTTTTAGAAAACCTCTTCATTCACACATGTTAACGCCGAAGATAGATTCTGTGGCACAAGGAAGGTATTTCCTAAAGCATAACGCAGACATATCTGCTTATTTTAAATGAGTAAGATGCTTCAAGATCATGCTGGGCAGATGCATTATCAGAAAATACTCTGGGCCGAGAACATGCTGCAGAACCCCCCAGCAGAAGAGGAGGCAGCTCAGACACCCACAGACGAAGAGCAATAAAGCATGAATAATTGAAAGCCCCTGATATTACCCTGCCTACACATAACGTGTCTTTAATAATTCATTCAACTCGATCTTTTAAAGAAAAATTCTCTTCATGACTTAAATCATCTGTCTGCCTCATGGCAATGGGAGCTCATTGCCTGTTAACAGTGGAGTTCCTTTCCCTGCTTGGGATTTGCCCCTCCCACAGGAGGGGCGTGAGCTATGCGTAGATTTCCTCTGCGGTAGGTTTTGGGGGGGAGGGGAGGATGGGATTCTGCACATGCTCAGTGAACTCCACCTCGCTGGAAATTCTCCCACAGGTGCTCAGCGTGTTCTGGAACTGTTCTAGGGTTTCGAATCTAGTGACATAATCCCCGCAATAACATATTCTTCCTGGTTCTTCTCTATTTCACAGATGAAGAAAGAACTCAAGAAGTTGGATTAAACAGCCTTGTGGGACACCACCAGGATCATTGCCCCGCGTACTCATCAGGAAAACATGGGGATACATAACTCACTTCTCCGTGTTGATGTGGTTCATTTGTGTCCAATGAAAGCCTTTGTTTTAAAAGAAGAGTGTCCCTTTAAATATCTGATTACCCAGTCCTGCTAAATCATTCATACTCAGAAAGCCTTGGGGGATGGGGAAGCGTCAGCGTGTTTGAAAAATAGCTAAGGAATAGGGGCTTCAGATGCTTCCATCGTAGAAGGCGAGGGACAGTCTAGGAGACTTGGAGACTGGGGTGAAGGGACTCAAGCATGTTTATGTTTTCTAAGAGGAAGTTTGCTATAGAAATGGAGATTATTCCAGAAGTTTGGAGCAAAATGCTGCTGGGGACAAAAAGCAGAAATCTCTCAGCCTTTTCTTAAAAATTAGAGCAGGGAGATTCACAATCATGGGATTTCGAGTAACTAAGTATGGATAGCAAGTGGCCTTGAGGCATGCCCTCTTAAAAATGCCTGAGAAGAGATCAAAACAGGCATTGAAAATTCAGGACTCATACAGCCTGCCTCTAATAAATTGTATTCTAAGCAGAGTATGCAGGCTAAAATCAATCGGAGCACTTGGCAGGGAGAAGCAGGCTGATCTCTGTGAGTTTGAGGCCATCCTGGTCTACAGAGTAAGTTCCAGGACTTCCAGAGACACACGGTGAGACCCTGTCTCAAAAAAAAAAAAAGTGTTCTATTTCTAGTCCCTGCTTTAGGTGCATTAATTGAGGTATAAAATACAAAAAATTAACATATAAATCCCATGAATCTTAAGTGTTTAAGTTGATACATTTGAATTTTGCTTACAAACGTCAACATAATTGATGTTCAACTCAAGATACAAACCAATTCTCTATTACCCAGAAGGTCCTAGGTGTTTCTTACCCATCCTCCTAGAAGTAAAGGCTATTCTCGCGGTCTTTCTGTGTCTCTGTCTCTCTCTGTGTCTCTGTCTTTCTCTTTCTCTCTTTCTCTCTGTGTGTACTTGTACAGGTCAGAGGTTGACCTTGAATCTCATTCCATAGGGGTTGCCTACATTGTTTTTTGAGACAAGATCGCTCCCTGAGTCCTGGAACTCACAGTTAGGCTAGCTGGCTGGCCATTGAGCCCCAGGGATCCATCTGTCTCCGCCTCCTCAATGCTGGGATTCACTGCTCTGTGAATCCACAGTTCACATCACTGTGCGTGGCTTTTAAGACGGGTGTTGGGATTTAACTGAGGTTCTCAGGCTTATACAGCAAATGTTTTTACCAACACACACACACACACACACACACACACACACACTGGCTTCTCATACTTACATCTAATGATGTGAACTAGTTTTGTTTGCCCTGATAACTGATGTGACTCACACTGTGTATATTATTTTGTCTCTGGGTTTGTTGGTTTGTTTCTTTGTTTGTTTGCTTGAGACAGGGTTTCTCTGAGTAGCCTTTGGACCCTTTCCTGGAACTCGCTCTGTAGACCTGGCTCAGGATTTTTAAATTCAGCACCATCATTGGGAAGAGCATTCGTTTTCTCTTTCATCTTTCAGTTTTTATACGCATCCATAGTGTAATAAAGCTCTTTATTTATTTGTTCTTCAGTTTTTGGGCATTTGTGTTGTTTCTATCTTGATGCTGTTATGAATAAAGCTGCTATATTACTGAAGAAATTTTCTGGACAAAGCCACTCATTTCATGCTACTAGGCTGGATATATGTCTAGATTTAATTGCTGATTTTGAGGCCCCCATCTTGCTCTCTCTCTCTCTCTCTCTCTCTCTCTCTCTCTAACACACACAAAGGTAGATGGTGCCTAAGGAGTGACATCCAAGGTTTTTCCTCTGATCCCCACTAATATTCACTCACACGACTGGTACCTCCCCCAACAATGCACCCCCCCACATGAACATACACACTTTAGTGAGCACAATAACGTTCCTTCTAGATATTCTTTCCAGACAAAGGAGAGAAAGCCTGTGTTTAGTTCATACACGGGTTGTCAGGGACATGAGGATAAGCCAGCCATGCATGTGGGCTCACATGAGCACACTGGAATGCTCTGAGGAGGGTACTGAGGGGGGATTCCTTCAGTGAGAAAGCTTCAGGCATGGTCAACGGACTTGGTGTGATGAGAAAATGACCCAGTTAGAAAATAATAGCCTCATAGGCAGCGACCTGTGGTTTATCCAGTTGGGCAGGGATTGATTCTGAAGGAGAGAAACTGAAGGATCAGGAATAATGAAGTTCTAGGCAGGGGAATGAACATAAGGGAGAAAGCATGGCCTGTAAGTGTCCTGGTGTACGTGCTAACAGAGAGAGCACTCACTATTCACTATCCTTTGAGCCTGTAAAAAGCTATCAGGCCAATAAGGACCAAGCCTGTTGGAGTCAGCCAACCACATCCATTGGCCAATGACAAGGGCTGATCTGGTTAGAGCTGCTATTGGATGGGCAGACTGCCAGCACTGGAGACCACTGATCAGCTCCTGACACAGCACCATCCTCCAGCAGGTCAGCCCACCACTCGCTGGGAAGTTGACTGTGTTGGACTCTTCTCCCATTCAACAAATGGAATGGAGGGCTGTTTCATTTGGACAGTGATAGGGGAATATTCAGCTATAGGTTTGTCTCTCCCACCCAGATGGTCTAACTCAACTCCATTACCATGGAAGATTCCCAGAGTGAACTTCTACTTTAAAGCAAAGGTTAGGCGTGTGACTTCAGGGTCCTTTCCTCAGCTCAAACACCGTGTCATTCTGAACCAGCCAGCTCAGGGGAGCTGATGTGTTTACCAGTAACATCTTGGAAGGACTGGGTAGCCATGCTAAGTCCACAACATTTCTATCCTGCTGCACACTCACTATACTGAACACACTGGTCCAAGAGCCAAGGGGTGGAAAAAATGCAGTCTTACCTAACATGACTCATCCCTGTATCTGGCCCTCTGTGGGTTAGAGATCCTGTTTCCCAGAAATTTAGGCCAGGAGACCAGCTAGCCGAAAAATAAACAAGCAGACAAGAATTGAACTGGCAAACACAGTTTACCAGATCATCAGGAGAGCAACCAGGTCCCTCTTCATGTACCTGTGCTTTATCCTGCTGGCAGGAGGGCATGTAGTGAGATCAATAGCTCAGACAGTAAAGGGCTTGTCACGCAAACATGAGAACCTGGTTTGGATTCATAGTACCCATGTCAAAAAATTGGGTATGGCGGTATGTACTTACAGTCTCAGCACTGACTACCAGAGAGGGATCACTAGGACTCCATGACCAGCTACTCTGTTCTAATTGGTGAGTCTCAGGCCAGCAAGAGGCTCTATCTCAACAGCAGGGTTGACATCATCTGAAGAACAAGAACTGAAGTTGGCCTCTGATTGGCCCATCAGCACACACAGACAAGTCCAGTCCTCCTAGCCTGAGATGACCTTGGTAACTGGTAACGAGGCATTCCTTTAAGAATGAGAGTCCGGGTCGCACCAACAGAGAAGCCCCTGTGCCCAGCAGTTCAGTGCAGAGGCTGAGGGAATCTAGACTGTGTGGGAAAGGATGCAGAAGTTGAGACAGATGGAGCAGACTGTGTTCTGTCCAGCGATGCGGGAGGAGCTGATGCCCAAACTGAGAAGTGAAGTCAGGTGACTCGAGGGTCGGATGAGGGAAGCTGTGTTGTATTACTATAGCCACAGCTAGGGGACAGAGAGGCTGAAGTCAGCCCTCTGCAGAATTGCCTTGATTGATGACTGATTGGTTGCCTCACCCCAGATCACTGTTCCTTCCCAGGACAGCCTTCAGCTAATAGATATTCATCACTGAAATAGAAAATGAAGTCCTCTTACCCCAGCTCTGAACATCTCAGAATATCAGCCTCAGCTTGATTTCCCTATGTGGCCAGCTTACGCCTTTCCTGAGATTGCCATGTGACTAGCTGTTCCCGGTTCCCAATCTCTCCTTTTCCTTCTCCTCCTCCCCTACACTCCCCTTTCTTTATTGGTCTCGAACAAACTGCCCAATAAACCCCCTGCATACTAATCTTCATTACTAGCTCTTTGAGAAAATCAAGCGCTAGAGCTTTTCAGACCAGTTGGTCCAGTGTACATTCCTGGCTTCGGAACAGAGAGAAATTCTGATCGCTCTACACCTTCATCAGATCTGATGTCAGTCTTTGTCATCCGAACTGTTTTCATAGCTGCGTACCGAGAGTCCACTGCGGTTTAAATTTGCACTGAATCTGCTTTTTCTTAATGACTAATGATGCTGAGCATTAGAAACCCAGTGCCCATTAGGAAACTGGGACTCTCCTTTTGCCCATTTTGATTGATTTGTATATTTTAAAATTGATTCGTAAGGACTCTTTATATATTTGAATGTGAACCTTTTATTAGATAAATGTATATAGAGCATTTTCCCTGATTATGACTTATCTTGTCACTCCCTGAGCCACAGTATGCTGTGACCTTTTAAAACTTTCTATTTTGAACTAATTAAAGATCCAGAGGATGTTGCAAAGATAGCACAGAGGGAGTTCTGCTTTCCTGCATAATGTAGTATAATACTAAAGCCAGGAAACTGACATTGGAGCAATGTCAGCACATACGCTCATGCCACTGATACAGGTGCAGATCTGTGTACACTGCACTGCTACCAAGAACAGAACTTGTCACAGACCCTTCAGGATAATTACTACCATTATTTTTTAGCCGGACATAGCACTAAATGACCTTCTAAATACGTGTCTTTATAGCACTGGTTAGTTCAGCTCTCAGTCCTCCTCAGGGAAGCGTCCTTCTACAGCAGGTGACATGGAGACTTTGGTAAAGTGTTTATTGAACAGAAACAAGTGACCGTGGAGTGCTTATCACCAAATGAGACATCTGTATCACACCCTCCTCTTCCACAAGGTCCAGGGAACATTCTGGAAGAGGAATTAAAAAGATGGTAAGGACCAAACCAGAGGTCAGAGATGACCAAAAAACCCAAAACAAACAAACACAAACAAACAAACAAACAAACAAAAAAGTGTGCTCTGGGCAGGATGGGGCTGCTCCATTCATGAACTCACAGAACTGGTGACTGTACACACAAGACCTGCACTAGATTGAGTTAGTCATTGCAGCAACACAGGTGGGGGAGGGGCTCATGAGGCTCCACCCCAGCAAAGGAGCTGTTGTTATTGGCAGTTAAGAGCTTCTTGGGGGAAAGAGAACTTGCTTCCTCTGAGGATGTGGTCCCTGGTAGGCTTCCCATGCTCCAGTGATGACCTTCAACTATGTACAGATGGGCAGCCCTGTGGACTCAGTGGTCACAGAAGCTGATTAAGTAACTAATTCATGAGAGGAGAGAGAGAGAGAACAGAACTAAACCATGATCACCTTTGTATCACCTTGTTATAGTCATATTCTTTCCTTATCCAGCCTCCTCCCCTCCCCCGCCCTTAACCCTGGGCAATTTGCTTAACCCTGGGCAATTTGTTTTCCATTTGAAGAGTTTAGTCAAGATTTGTTTCATAAATGGAATCATACAGTATATGACTTTTTATGACTTTTTTCTCACCTACAATAATGCCCTTGAGGCTCATCTAAGTCTCTCTCTCTCTCTCTCTCTCTCTCTCTCTCTCTCTCTCTCTCTCTCTCTCTCTCTCTCTCTCTCTCTCTCTCTCTCTCTCTCTCTCTCTCTCTCTCTCTCTCTCTCTCTCTCTCTCTCTCTCTCCCCACATTAGCGAGCCAGGAAGCCCCAGCATATCTTCCTGTCCCTATCTCCTTACTATTTTGATTTTAGTTTCATGCCACCCAGCTTTTTATTTATTTCCACAAGTACCCTGCCTTTGCCTTCCAGCCAAACCTTTTTTAGCTGTTGAAATTGTGTTACCTATGCTTCTCTGCATCATTTAATTTTCTGGTTATGTTTGATGAGGCATTTAACTAGTTTAAGTTTTAATGTTATAAATGGACCCTTGTCTCTCATATAGACATACAGGAGTGATCATCCCTTGGGGTTTTTTGTTTTGTTTTGTTTCATTCTGGTGTTTTGGAGATAGGGTTTCTGTGTAGCCATGATCTGTAGACCAGACTGGCCTCAAACTCACAGAGATCCACCTGCCTCTGCCTCCCTAGTGCTGGGATTAAAGGTGTGCACCACCATGCTCCACATCACTTGGGTTTTAAATGTTCACATCAGGTGTTGGAAGCACTGTTCCTGGGAGGGACTCACTGCTTCTATTTGTCAGACATGCAAAAGGGAGACCAATATGATGTCCGCAAGTCATAATTCTGGCCTCCATTATAACCTGTGGTTCCCAGGGTCCCCTGACTTCGTGTTACATGTGTGGAATGAGAATCTCCAGCAGAAGCCAAACTTCTTGTTTTATTGATCAAGGAATAACAGGAAATGAATGATTCATCCTGCTTTTAAGAATGACGAAATACCGTTTCCAGAATGGGGCATACTAAAAACCTCATCCATTCTTACCACTTGCTTGCTGAAGAAATTGCAGTATCTTGCCGGGCGGTGGTGGTGCACGCCTTTAATCCCAGCACTCATGAGGCAGAGGCAAATGGATCTCTGTGAGTTCAAGGCCAGCCTGGTCTACAAGAGCTAGTTCCAGGACAGTCTCCAAAGCTACAGAGAAACCTTGTCTCAAAACAAAAACAAACAAACAAACAAAAAAGAAATTGCAGTATCTCCCCAAATGTGAAGCGCAAGTGATACTCACTTTACAGGGGGTGCTAATTCCTGAGGCCTGGTGTCCTTTTCTGCCCTCTGTGCCTCTGCGGCTTTCTCTTCCAGGGCGCTGTGTCCTCACACCTTCCCTAGGTGTCTGCTGCTCAGTGCTAAATATTGAGCCTGCTTCTGTGGCTGTGCATTCAGTCAGCAGCCTGTGAAACATCTCTGCCTCTCACTCTGAAAGTAGCACACCAGAAAGCCAGTGTGGGTGACAGTTTTACAGTCCCAGCACCAAGGGAGGCAGGGCAGGAGGGTTAAGCTTGAGGCCAGCCACAGCTCCATATTATGTAGTGAGTTCATAGCCATCTGAGCTCAAATTTTGTCACAAAAATACAAATTTAACATTTAGTAGTGTTTTATTTTAACAGACTCCCCCCCCCCCCCAATCTGGTTGTTTATTATATCACCAAAACAAAGCAGGTGGTGGTGGCGGTGGCTGCTCCTGCCCCTCTTAGAAGGAACAGGAGCTTCCTGGGTAGATGGGGCGGGGCCTGTGTAAGAAGCTTGGGCGAAGGTGGAGCTGGATGGGGAGGGTATAGGCACACTGAGAGACAAGGAGAGAGTGTCTCAAGAACTTCCCAGAACAAGCAGTGCCCTGGGACCAGGCTTCAAGGATGCTGGAAACCTGAGTCATTTCCAGTATTCCATCTCAGCTTCCTGTCAAGGCCACAGAGCGCTTCAGCGTCACTAAAGCTACTGGGTGCTTCTCTGCGAGGGTCATTCTTCCAGCTGCCATGTTCCAGAGCTGACTACAGCCTTTCGTTCCAAACATTTTGCCCACTGTCTTCTGGGACATCAGCCTCACACTGTTCCCCTTTTCTACATCCTAGTTTCTTTTTCTCAAGTTTGTTTTTATTCCCAGCTTCTAAATGCTGATGGTTTGGTCCCCAATCACCATCTCTGCTTCCTCCCAAGTGACCTCCTGAGCTCAGTAGCCTTCAATAGCGCTTCTGTGTTGCCAAGATCTAACCCCTTAGCCCTGGTAAGTCAAACCCGACTGCATCTCCACCCTGACATCGCCACGTGGGGGTCTCAGTGACATCTCAGATGCGACACGTGCACAGCCAGGTTCATTTCCACCCATCTTCCTCTTTGAAATAAATCGTCGTTTCTACTTCCTGTTGTTCAAGGCAACATCAGGGTCCTCTCCCCTCCCTGTCTCTCATGCAGGCTACTGATGATTTTTAAAGTGTGTATTTTCTCCATGCTATGTTGAAATGTTTAACAGAGCAACATAAGAAAGAAAGAGTTGCTTTAGGTTCACAGTGTGGGGGAAAGGGCCAGCATGGTGGTGAAGCCCATGACAGCAGGAGCTGATGACCCCGGTCTTGTTGACTCTGCAGTCAAGATACACTGAAATATGACTTCTGGCACTCATCTTTCTCCTCTCTTCCTTGATATGCAGTTCAGGAGACCCGCCCATGGGATGACGGTGCCCACAGTCTGGGTGGGCACTCTCTTTTCAGTTAAATTTCTCTGGAAATACGCTCATGGACATATCCACAAGTGTATCTCCTGGGTGATTCTGAATCCAGGCAAATTGACGATGAAGGTTAACCTCCACAGGCCTTACCTTAAATTAGTATCAGAATCCTGCCCCGATTAAACCGCCACAGGTACTTCACCCTTGCCTGACAACCATCACTACCACCAATACCAACAATACCATCAAAACATCACCATCATCATGACCACCATCACCACCATCAACAACAACAACAGCAGCAGCACTGTTGCCATCATCACCACCACCATCACCACCACCATTATCACCATCATCATCATGATGTCTTGCTTGGACTACTGGAATGAATTCCTGTTCTCACCCTGGGCTAACCTCATCCCTCTCAAAAAGCCAGATCCACATGGAAAACTAAGGCATTCTTCCCACGAACCTCCTTTAGTGCTGCCAATGTCACTTATCAAATAAAATACTAACTCTTCACCATGACCTGTGAGCACCTACGCTGTCTCTGACCTCCTCTTCTCACCCCCACCCCACCCCAGCTTCGAGCACACTGGCTCCTCTACTCTTCCTTAGATACCAAGATGTCCCCCAACTCAGGGTCTTCGCATTTCCCAGCAAATATCCTCCAGAATGTCATAGGAGTTACACATCAGAAAAGGGGCGTGACTGCTTATTCTTTGGGCCTTTTAAAAAGTTGGCAACTATTTCCAGTAACTGTACATGTTTATTTGGTAATGGTAAGGTACCAGAGCTGTCACTTAAAACCCGAGTTCGTGAAGGGCAGTGTGCAGGCTACAACACTTTTGCTCAATATCTCTGTGAAAGGGCTATGGTGCCTCCAGCATAGGTTCCAGGCTCTGCAGGCCCCCTACAGTGGCTTTGCTGAAGGGACACTCCATGGAGGCTCCCCTCAGGTTCACCCTCCCCATACTCATTGCTGCCCATGCATTCCCCTCAGTTAATGAGCATCACACCCGATCAGGATAACTCATCTCTGTGAGGATTCTGACTTACTCAATTAAATTGCGATGAAATGCCTTTTAATATGTAATCTGGGAAGATACATAAATAGTTATTTCCCCCTTGCGGGTGGCATTACCTGTCATTCTAAAAATTAATCCTGTTTAAGAGAGGCTCTTTATGGGGAGTGAAAACGCTGGGGCTTCAGACCCCGCAGCTAACGAGCTGTTGCATCATCGTGAGCTATGTAAGTCTCCCTTTTCTCTGTGCCTCCACCCTCGGTGGTGCTCTCACTTCTCCCATTTCCTTCCTCCGCTGTCGCTGTCATGAACTTTCTGACTTCGAAAAAGTCTTTCCGCACAATAGAAAAAGAATTGCTCTCGGGATACTTGAACTTCCTGATGCGCCTCAGGTGTAGCGGAGTGCGTGAAGAGCACACAAAGGAAAATAGTCACACATGCTGAGCTGATCCCCACCCCTTGAGCAGATACCCACATGTTGAGATGCTCCCCCACATTCAGGGAAGAAAAACGACTTGGTGTGCTAGGCACCCCAACAGCATCACTGATGGTTCTAACTCCCCCTTTCTTTTTAGACTTCACAGGTGCCTTGGAAGATAATTGGGCAAAGAACTGTGGCATGAGATGATAGATGGAGTGGGGGGGGGGGACCCATTTATCACAGGTTTTATTATGAGTCTCTGGCCTTTCATGTGTGCCTTTGAGGCTCTTCAGAAAGGTAAAATTGAAATCCGCCTTTAAATGCCAGCCTTTACAGTACTCTGAAGAGAGGGATATTCCCCGCCGAGATCCGGAGAGGGGAACAGACTTTACAGGCCTTGCTCATCTCAGGCCTTGTCCCATGGCCTCAGCATTATCCCTCCCCCCAAGTCCCAGGAACCTGCTAACATGATGAAGGTGATGCTTTGGTGGCAATTAGTGTCCCTCAGCTGTCCTGTGTATCATAGCTAGCTCTGGGATTTAAAGAATTGCATCAGACTTTCGAAAAATGTGTTGGTTCTGCACTTCCAAGAGACATTTGGATGGCTTGCGTCCTTTTCTGCATAGTTGGACTTTTTGACTGCCAACATGGGTAGCTCGAAACCTCCTCCCTTTAGAAATGTCCTGTGCTTCCATCTGCTGTACCACGAGGTCTAGCAGCAACCTGGGAGCCAGGTCTGGCTGCACACTGTGGTACCTCAGAATCCAGCATAGATTTTGGCACACAAAGCAAGTATTTGTTGAATAAGTGCATGCATGAATTAACAGAGGAATGATGTCATATCTCCCGTGCATGTTCTAGCAACTGCCTTTTCCACCTTTCCCTCCAGGTAGCCAGAACTTCTGTAGGGTGTTCATGTGGAGTAACCGGGGCTTATGGACTGCCCACACAGGCTCCCTGTAACTCTGATTTTGATCTCCCTGTTTGCAGAAAGCAAATTCTGTCAGGGCTTGGAATCACTGCATCATAATTTCTATTAAAATTTTAACAATTAAGAATATTCAAAGCAAAGATTTGTAATGTGTAAGCACATTAAGTTGTTAATGATGGCATGTTTCAGACATATTCATGGACTACTTTGTCAGCTAAACATTTCATGCCTAAATAATTGGGATTTGTAATGAATAGATTTTGATATTTAGTGCCAAGTACTTTCACTAATTATATATAAACATACAACATGTTAATAATAATAATAAACTAACATACTATCTAGAAACATATGTCAGGCTCTGCCTCACACACCAACTCATTTCCTTCTCAGGGCAATCACATGTGTAGATACTGTTGTAATCATCCCTATTGACAAACCAGCAAACCGAGGCACAAAGGTGGTTAGCCTGACAGACACATGCCTAAGAGGCAACGTTAGCTCGAGTTTCAGCTGTAATACCTTGTACGTCCATATTTAAGACAATAAATACTCATAGGGCTCTTCATTCTGAAATCCTCACCTATACCCCCCCTGCCTCCTAATTCTTACCTATTAATATTAATGATCATTAAGATTTATGGAATATCCACTGTGTGTCAGTCAATGGGGCAAATATTTGATTGTGCCAAAGTCAATAAAAAGATAACCGATCCCTCAGTTCTCATAATTACCTCTGAAAACATACCATAATTGTCCCTCATTCAGCAAAAGGAAATTGCAGCCTGGCAAAACGAAATAATTTCCCTCCAAAGTCTCAAAATGGCTGAAGATTCCAAGCTAGGTCTTTGAAAACTGTACCACGACTCCCAGCAGGCAGCTTTCAGAGCCACACATGGCCTTCACTGGTGTCCCTGCTGCTCCATAGGAACCTGCATTGATTAATTCTCCATTATGGATTCACTTCTTGGGGGCCTATCCTGGTCTTTTCTCATTTATATCTTTTGCCCCAGCCAGTAACAGACAGGCCTGCTAAGAAAAATAGCTGAAAGTAGTTCTTCTTCTTCTTCTTCTTCTTCTTCTTCTTCTTCTTCTTCTTCTTCTTCTTCTTCTTCTTCTTCTTCTTCTTCTTCTTCCTCTTCCTTTTCCTCTCCTCTCCCTCCCTCTCCCTCCCTCTCCCTCTCCTTCTCCTCCTCCTTCTTCTACTCCTCCTCCCAGAGGGCACCCACCCACGTCAACTGACCTGGCCCCTTGGCATGGGCTCTTGCCACAGCATACACTGCCAGCTGTACAGGGCACAACTTTCTGGGGCATCACATCTCTGTCCTTTGTATTTCCTCCCTTGGCTCAGGGTCTGCCTTCACTGTCTTTCTAGGAAAAAGCCTCCTTTTGTTGCCTGCACAGCTCTGTGCAGTGGGACCGAGCTGTGTGTAGACAGGGGTGCCGCCATCCCCGCAAGGACTTTGCAGGAAGCACCCACCATGCCTCTGTCCATGCTGAAACCAAGCACACACAAATCCACCCCTCTTTTCCAAGGAGAAAATATGCCTGGGCTCCACGTGTGTAGGCCAGAAGAAGGTAAGTCTCCTGGTGCCTACCGATGGCAAGGGAGCAACTGCTAAACCTTCCATCAGAGCGGAAGGGTAAGGTTTCTCCATGATGGCTGCAGGATGTCACAACTATTTAAAAGCAGCCACTCACTTCGTGTCGCAAATGCCTCCCACCAGACGCATGTAGAGTTTCAAGTAGGTCTGGGTGAATAAGGTCATAACGGAGTGCTGAACTTTTAGGGGTTTCATCTAGCCAGGTGGACACACCAATGCCCTAGCCCTTTTCCTTCTGCAGCCCTCTGTACGCAGCCTCTCCAGTGATGGATAGTCCAGAGTCTCCTACACTGCTGCTGTAGGGACACACTTGGCTTTATTAATAGACTACCCTCTGTCACCTTGGACTATTCTTGACAAGCTATAACACCATTTTAAAAAACTCACACGTCACATCCTCACGCTGCCTGCTTGATAACGATTTTGCTGCCGCAGAGCAAGCTGAGCCCTGGCTGGGATCCAGCAGGGTTGCCAGTGTCATCAGACCGAGGAGCAGGTCTGTCGACAGCACTTAGAAGAATCCTTCCCCTGGTGTTGCCTACTTAGCTGCACTTAGAAAAATAAATATTTTCCAGTAACCTGGCAGGCTTATGAGTTGCATTTAATATTCTCTGTGTGTGTGAGAGAGAGAGGGGGGGGGGAAGGAGGGAGGGAGGGAGGGAGAGAGAGAGAGAGAGAGAGAGAGAGAGAGAGAGAGAGAGAGAGAGTTAAGGTTGCCATGGGAGCCCTCCTTGGTTCTGAACCTTTACTTTATCGTTATGAACAATAATTAGAGGCAATGCTTTATGGCTGTGAAGTACCTTGTGTACTCCCGATAACTGTGAAGTGCTTGGCAATTAACTCACACTCCCTGAGATTCAGGTTTGTGTAATTAACCCCATGAGAGGATGCAGCCCCAGAGAAGGGGAGTCATATGGAGAGAGCAGCCCTGCTTTATAATGGCACAAACAAAGACCCTCACCAGTCCCGAAGCTACACCATGTCCACCATAGGCCAGCTCCTGGCCTGAGGCAGTGTGCTCAGATGGCTGGGTGGAGCAGCAGAAGGCTTGCCTGTGCTGTGGAGAGGAAAGCTGTTTCAAAGCCCAGACACCTACCCCTTGGTGTGTTATTTTCCTGGGTGTGAACACACAGCCCATACAGAAAATATCAGCTTTTTTTGCTCAGAAAGGAATTGATAAAGTCACAAGGGAATATGGGAAGGGAGAGATGCTTAGCTATTATGAGCTAAACTTTCTCGAAATCAGTACTTCTGTCTTCCCAAAGCAGTGGCAATTTGGGACTGATTCTCAGTCTACCGGTTTTTCTAATTATTGTCCTATGATATAAGCAACAAATGTGCTCTTAGGCACCCACAGAAGCCAGGAAGAGGGTGGACAGCCTTACTGCAGCGTGCTATTTAAGTTCTACATACTATGTCTACAGTGGAAGGTATTTTGTTGCATTATATATTTTAGAGCTATTCATTTAACATTGTTCATATATGTATACACATAGAGAGGCAAATGATAGACGATTGATAGATAGATAATAGATAGACCTTTTTTTAAATTTCAAGTAAGCCCCTGAGTGATTGGCTCTCTATAGCAATCAAGACTGGATCTCCATCTTGCCCAAAGGAAAGAAAAAAAAATGCTTTTGTGCCAAATATTTTGATCAACTTGGTTGAAGGCTGTGGCTGTATCTATGGCAACATTTCCAGCTAGCAAAGGTGTCTGCTTACTGCCATCTAAAATTTTTTGGCCATCTTCATGCCCCTGCCAGCTCTCCCCAGTAAGCTCGGGGTGGGGGTGGGGGTTAGCAAAAGCAGTCCCAAGCAGAGCTCTGAAGGAAATCTGTCTGTGGATTTGGGGCCCCTGAGATCACCTTCACCCGTGTTTAGAGAACGGGCAAACAGCCCAAGTACGGCTCCTAAGAGCTGTGGTCTCATTAATTCCTGCCCACAGCCAGATTTCCCTGTTGCCATTAATGCACACAGCTGTACAGATGTGTGCTGGGAACAGAGGAGTAAGCGTGCTGAGCCTCGGATTCTGCTTCACTCCAAGACGAGGCTGTGCGGAATATTTGGAGAGACTGTTTTGTCCCAGGAAAACCAATTTGCTGTGATTAGTTCCATTCCATTGAGGAAGCTGTCGCTCTACGGGCATTTGGGAAGCAGATTAGGGTCCCTTTAGGTGATGCTCCTCTGTGACCCGAAAGCATGTTCCAAAATTTCTATTACAAACCGAATGCAAGAATGACTAGCGCTGCGTGGGGCTGGGAGATAAAGAGCGTGAGAGGACTGGAAAGACGACAGGGCCTCTGTGTCTGCAGCAGTCCTGAGCGGGCGGAAGGGAACCGAGCTCTTGAGAGAGGTGGGCAGGACTCTCTCGCGCCCAACGTCACACACCCCTACACTTTTGGGACGCCTCGCACACTTAATTCTGTAGGTGACAAGGACCAATGCCGGCTATTTCTGATCCTCACAGTGCACGAGCAGCTCAGGCCACTGCTGCGCCAGTGTTGAGAGAGGAGACATGAGTTGCAGGCGCACGGTCTGACCTAGTCACCTGAGAGAAACCCACAGGTCCTCTAGAGAATTCTCAGACCGGAGAGGAGGAAAACGAAAGGCATCATGGGAGTGAGAAAGACAGGCGTGGAGAACAGAAGGCATCATGGGAGAGCGTTAGAGAGAGGGGAGCTGTGACGGCAGCCGTGGCAGAAGCAGGCCCTGATGGAAGTTTCTCTTCTTGCCTTCCTTTCTGTCCCGGCACACGAGCCAGCACTGGCATCTCCCTGTCATAAAGATCTGCATGTGTTCTCCCTAATTCTGTGACCAGACATGAACCACCTGACACCTACAGGTTAGCGTATGCCTTAGGGATTGAATTTGTTTTTCAAAGGATGTGAGCAGATGCTAAATCGTGCCAGGGATCGAGGCTGGGAAAGGGAGAGCATGTGAAGAAAAACTCGCCTCAGGATCCATGCGTGGCCCTTTAGTTAATCAGAAGAGATGCTTGGTGTGGATAATGAAAGAAGACAGAAGTTTGGAATCGTAGCTTCCATTTCTCTTTCTTCTTTCCTCTTTTTTTGTGGTGTTCCTATTCCTTCCCTCCCTGACACCGGAAGGAAGCCAGTCCATATGGTCAACATAGGCGGCAGTGAGCCCAGGAGTGGGAGGGAGCAGCTCACCCACGTGTGAGCACTGGTTGTTGCAGATGGGGACATGTGGGTCCCACCTGGCTGGTGTCTGCCTACATGCTCTCTCCTGTGCTCGCCAGCAAGGCCTGTCCTTCCCAATGCTGCAAGCTCATGGGCCTCGGTTCAAGTGGGAGCTGTCAGGGGAATGGCTTTCTTCTTCTTCTTCTTCTTCTTCTTCTTCTTCTTCTTCTTCTTCTTCTTCTTCTTCTTCTTCTTCTTCTTCTTCTTCTTCTTCTTCTTCTTCTTCTTCCTTCTCTTTCTTTTTCTTCGTTCTCTTGTTCCTTCTTCCTCTTCTTTCGGTCTTCTTCTTCTTCTTCTTCTTCTCTTCTTCTTCTTTCTCTTCTTCTTTTCTCTTCTTCTTCTTCTTCTTCATATCTTCTTTTTTCTTCTTCCTTCTTCTTCAAGAGATAGAGAAGGTCTCCTCTCCTCCCTCCTCCCTCCTCCTCCTCCTCCTCCTCCTCCTCCTCCTCCTCCTCCTCCTCCTCCTCCTCTTCTCCTCTTCTTCCTATTCCTCCTCCTTCCCCCCTCTTCCTCCTTCCCCCTTCTTCCTCTTCTTCCTTCCCCATACAAGTGACAGCCATCCAGGCCATCTGGGACAACGTGCTTGGCTATCCCACATCAGTGTGTGTAGGGTGGGTGTCAGAAGAGGCGGCACCTCCTTCATATTCTTCACACATCTTGTAAGGCCTTGCACATTTACTTATGGCACCGATCAAAAGAGTTTTTTCTTTTTTCCTTTCCTTTTCTTTTCTTCCTTCCTTCCTTCCTTCCTTCCTTTTGTTCTTTCTTTCTTTCTGCTCCAAAAAAAGAAAAGTCGAGTGTTTTACGCATGCAGTCTTCCTAATTAACACGGCAGGGCCCCTGCACAAGGGAACATCCGAATTTGGGGAAGCAGCTGTTCTCCCAGCAGCAATAGCTTCTCAGGGAAGGCACAGGTCGATTCTCTCAGATCCTGGGAAAGCAGAGGCCGCTGACAACTTCAGTGAGGAGCAGGGGGAAGCCTGAGACAGAGTTATCATTCCTATAGCTAAAAGAATAGGCAGCTGGAGCCTCAGAACCTTGAGCTCACACAGTCAAGCATCATATAGAACCTGCAGTGATGGGCTCCCTATGAGTGAGTGTGTGTGTGTGTGTGTGTGTGTGTGTGTGTGTGTGAGAGAGAGAGAGAGAGAGAGAGAGAGAGAGAGAGAGAGAGAGGTGGGATGGTTGTGTTATAGTCACCTCTGGCACACCTGCAGTGATGGGGCTCCCTATGTGTTTGGGGACAGGGTTTGTTGTGCAATAGTTGCCCCTGACACTTTCTCATTTCATGCTCCAAAGGATTCTGGTCAATAAAAGCCCCACCTCACCAGTGAGAAGCGCTGCTGTCCACCTCAGCTCTGCCCAAAGGGTTCGTGCCCATATTCTCTGCCAGCCCCAGTCCACCCTCTCCATCTCAATCTTGTGGCTGGGCTGTTGCCAGCATCTGACATAGCTGGGAATAATTAAAGCTTGATAATTAGGGAAATGAATTGTTTACTTTATTGGCTGTCCTTCACGAAGTTGTGCCTGGTCACAGGCCCTCTTCTATTCATGGCACAGACAGCCTGAACCCTTCACAGTTTATACTGCACTGCTTGTGCTAACTGATTCAAGGTCACCTTCTTTGCAAGGTGGCGAGCTCCCAGGGTGGAGGCTCTCATTCATTGCCAGCAGCCAGCATCATGTACTCCACGCTTGCTGAATGACTGACTGAAAACATCTTCTTAATAAGATGCGGTGCAAGAATGAGCCCAGGTATGGTGGCATATTACTGTAATCCCTCTACATGGGAGGCAGAGGCAGGAGGATCAGGAATGGAAGGTTAGCCTCAGCTATACAGTGAGTTCAAGGTCAGCCTGAGCTACATGAGTCCTTGTTAGAAGAGAAAATGTCAACAGTGGAGGGGAGAGGAGAGGCATAGGAGGGAAGTCACAGGGAAGAAGACACAGCTTCACGCACAGAAAGAACATCAGATATAATGTCAGAAATCCTGCCCTTGCATCCAGCTCCTTGGCTTTTGGCTGTGTGCTTTGGAATTAAGCACTTGGCCTATCTGAGCTTCCATTACTCTGTCTAAAAATCAAAACAGTTGCAGTTTAGCTCTTCAAAGTCATTTTCAGCGCTGGCATTGGTTGAGGTGGAGCCTAGGCAAATCCTCCCAAAGTGACTTGCCTAGGTTCAAACTCTGCCCAGGAGACATGGCTTTCTTCTAAGAGAGTTCCTGGGTTACCCCACTGCCCTAGCCCCTCTCCCTTGACCTCTTTAACACTCTCTGCCCAGGTACCAGTAAGCCTGGCAGTCTCTTTAGCTCAGTCCAGACTTCTTTCTTCTAATGCAGTTTCCCCCATAATGTCCACACGTGTAGGCAGGAGCCACTGAGAGCCTGGACTCACAATCTTCAAACGATTGCCTAGATTTGCTTCGTTTCGGGGCCAGTATATCACTGGGCTTTTGTGAGCGGTTATTAATGTGTTTGAACACATTGGAGGATGTCTTTCAATAGGAACAACCCTCACCCCCATCACTCCAGCATGCAGAGAGTTGATTGAGCACAGGCCTGGAAGAGAGGGAAAGGATGTTATGTGAAACAGAGGGCAGAGCCCACCACCCCAACCTGGGTACCTTGGTAGGTGTCTGCGGGGTGAGACAGGAACACATATGCCCTTGCTTATTCTAAAGGGTTCAGGAGCTTGGAAAACCTGGGTGTGCACACAGTAAGAGCAGAGATGTGGCAACTGAGTCTGCAAACGTTCTAGAATTATAGTTTTGAAGGCTGACATATTTAGAAGGGTTTGGTGTTTGCAACAGGGGCTTGCTACATAGCCACAGGCTTGCCTTAAACTCACGGTGACCCCTCCTAAGCCTGCCAAGTGCTGAAATCAGCAAGCACTGTCTCACCAGGCAAATTTGTCTTTGAAACAGAAGAAGGCAGCCACTTTGGAGATTCTTTGCAAAGAGATCCGTTCTGCAGGAATCAAAGTTATAAGAGTGGAGGACCCCCAACAGAATAAAAGAGGTCTAGGTGGGAGTTCCAGGCACTCCCCCACATGAAGGGGAAAGGGAGGACAAAGAGTCCTTCTGGGTGCCTCAGAAGGCCAAGCAACATGTGAAGTAAAAACGTGAGCTCTTTTTTAAAAAATATCCATTGATGGATGATTGATTGACTGACTGTTGATTGATTTTTCGAGACAAGGTTTCTCTGTGTAGCCCTGGCTGTCCCAGAACTCGCTCTGTAGACCAGGCTGACCTTGAACTCACAGAGATCCGCCTGCCTCTGCCTCCTGAGTGCTGGGATTAAAGGCGAGCACCACCATTGCCCATCTTCTTGAAGAAGAAGCGCCATAACAGTAGACTCCAGCTCCTGCCAGTGCCTGGTTCTTGATGACCACAGCCGGGATGCTTCCTATCAGATGCCGTCCTACAGACAGCTCTGAACAGATGGCAGTCAAGGTTTCTTCCGGATGGACATCTGACCAGAGAACTTACCTTCCTATTATGAGAGGCCTATGCGGAGCTCAACAGAGGCTGGTGTGTAAAGCTGGCCTGAGGCCTAGAAATCTGTTTGCTTCATTACTTTTCCCTTTGCGGTGGGTAGCAGATACCATGACTGGCTTGTTCAACAATGATCCCCACCCTTCTCCCTGACTCTGTCTACGTTGGTGGCATTCCTCCTTTTCCAACTTCCAGCAGATAGAAGTGACCACATGACCACATGACCAGGTGTGGCCAATGAAAGTAATTGAAAGTCCAGAGAAGGAGGAAGCTCGTGAGGCCTAAAACACTCAGAAAGAAATAGAGACGCATTCAGGCTAGGCTAACTCAAGGACAAAGGTAGAGGCAGGGCCAGGAGACCACAGATGCTGTAACAACCAGAGCAGTTCCCATTCCTAGGCACAGAGGGCTCGTGACAAGAAATGACACCATGGAGGGTTGTATGTGAATGGATGGTTGTGGCAGAACTATGGTTGCCAGCCACAGGTTACCTCAGAGAGCAGAGACAAGGGGATGGAGGCTTACACTCTGTTCTCCTTCCTCCCTATACCCTGTGGAGGCTCTGCAAGAGCCTTTTCCAAACCAGGAGACAACTCAGTCTATGTCAGTCTCCTGAGTGTAGAGTGGGATAAGGAAGAGAGTACCCAATGAAGAAACTCAATCTGTCGGGCAAAGGGCCTAGTTCTTCCTCAGGTGTCATGTCAGCAGGTGCAGAAGCCATTTTTTTTAAAGACAGGGTTTCTCTGTAACTTTGGAGCCTGTCCTGGAACTAGCTCTTGTAGACCAGCCTGGCCTCAAACCACAGAGATCTGCCTGCTTCTGCCTCCCGAGTGCTGGGATTAAAGGTGTGTGCCACCATTGCCTGGCTTGCAGAAGCGATCTTGCAAGCATGAAGTAACTTCTGAAGAAGCCAAGAACGAGAAGTTCACCTGGGAATATGATCTTGGAAAACTGACTTTCCAGTCAGTCTTGATACTGTAGCTGTAATGTGCTCAGGGTGTTCCCAATGTTGTACTGACATTGTTACCTGGCGGTGCTGGGAACAGTAAGCTAGGAAGTTTAGCCCCATAGACAGGTAGTGCCCTTCTAACCTAGGCAAACAGATGCCAGGTAACCTGGGCTAGGTCCCTTCTTATTGACTCCTGACTGCAACTTGGTAAGACAAACACCAGTCCCTATTACAAAAACAAACTCTATAAGGAGGTTTGATTATCCTTTGCTAGCTAAAAAGGGGGAAACTGAATCAGTGAGCCATTAAGCAGCTTGGTCAAAGCCAGGAGCGTGGCAGATCAGAATATGAACCTAGACAGGCTGGCTACAGGCATTTAACTAACTATTCCACCATACTGGTGGACACATGGCACCTAATAACCTGTCATTGTTCCTTTGGAAATCACTACAACTGCTGCCAGCATTGCTGGGACGTGTCTTTCCGGAACAGCACCTAGGTCTGAAGGTCAGAGGAAGCTCTGCCAATTGAAGAAGAAGAAGGAACATCTAGATGAGGCTGTGAGGGGCGCAGCAAATGCTGTGAGCAGAGGACATAGGATCAGGAGCGATGCCAAGTGACTTGTGGGTGGGGTACAGACCTCTGGAGTCCCTGAAATCTGGCAGCAGAACCTGCAGCTGGTGACGGCTGTGGGGTTGTTGGAACATGAGCAGAGGTAGATGTTACTACGCTCTTCATTTTCACACTGGGCCTAGAAGAAGTAGGTCGGAACATTCACCAACCCCAGACGTGGGCTGTAGGAAATTATGACAAATTCCTCTACAGTGTACCTCTACCATCGAGAGAGACACCGGTTCCAGGGACTGGAGATCGCCGGGAAGGCTGGATCCTACCTCCAGGCAGAGGACAGAGGCATTGTGGGAAATGTCCAGTATTAACGACCAAAAGTAAGCAAGTAAAATCTTCCATGGGACTCAGCTATAGTTTCTGCCACCTTCCCTAGGCATGACTTCCAGCCTGGGGGTAGCAGAGGCTCAGGAAGTCCCCCAGACACCTGGACCAAAGTTGACGAGGGGCATCACCACCCGCAGAGTGGCCCTGTCTGGTCCAATAGAACTCTCATGCAGCAGGCTGCCTCATCCAACAAATACAGTTCCTAGGCGAGGAGAAATTAGATTGACGAGATCTGTCCTGTCAGAAGGCAAGCTTTATTTTTACCCTTGAGCCTGTGGTCTTCTAGGTGTCTTCAAAACCAGGGAACTATTTTTACCCAGATGTAGAAATAAAATCGTTCCTCTGGCTCCTTGCCTGTGTATCCCACATGGCGTGGGCTCTGGGGGTGGGAGTTGGCTGACATTTGCAGAGGCAAAACTGTCCTGCAATCCTGCCTGGGCCATTCTCCAGCTAGGCTAATCTATGGAGGTTCTGTTTGTTTATTTTGTTTTGTTGTATTTTTCTCTTTGGATGTCGATCTTCATATCTATAAAATGCACAGGGCTGGACTAGATGTTCCAATGGTATAAACTAAAAAAAAAAAAAAAGACTGGTAAAAAAATGTGTTTATGTTTTGTGTTTTCGTTTTGAAGGTAAATTTTGTTTATATATAGAAGATATCCAGCATCCCATCCGTAGATGCAATCGGCAACAAAAAGTAATGGAACTTCTTTTCTGTGGGAGGCGTCCATTTTGATGCAACCTGTGTTGTCTTTCTTCTCCCTATTTGCAGAAAGAACAACACGCCATTTCGGTAGATCTGATAACATTGCTACATTTCCCGGTTTTGTTGTCTGTACAAATGGAGAGGTCAGGTAGCAGAAAAAGTGAAGAAACAGAAGAATAAGTAGGATGCCTCTAATGTCTGGTAGCAGAGCCTGGAAATGTCAGGGGCCAAAGACCCACCTGGGCACACACCTGGCCCCGCTTTCTCACTTGCGCCTGATGCTGAGCCCTCTGGCACATTTAATCTCTGTTGGAAGCATCATCGGAAGCCTTGCCTCTCGGGATCCGTTTCCCAGCAACTTGACACCTAGAGGGTGAGGAGCACAGTAGTCAAGCCACAGTTGACGGAAGATGCCCTTGCCCAGCCTCTGAGGGCAGAAGGGCTACAGGACAAGATTTCTGTCCCCGTGACAGCCGGTGGGAAACAGGAACACAATAAAGAGCCACCCCTGTAACTGACTGTGAGTAACAATGACTGGAGCTACAGGAGACCTAGGAAGAGTGGCCGGGGGACTGAATTAGAGGAGTCACAAGAAGAGCTGACATTGTGACAGTAGCTTTCCCTGGTGCCCCCAGGAGAGGTAAAGGAAGAGGAAGCTGCTGATAGATGCCGTTCATGGCTCCTTGGAGCCTTTATCCTGTTAGGACTCACTGACACAGGTTCTGCTTCAGGAAGGAGGATAAGGGAATGTATAAAAACGGAACATGCCTCCCAGACACCCTTTCTGTAAAAACTCAAAACCAAACCAAACAATAAAAAAAACTTTACAACTTCTCTTGCTGATAAGAAAGTGTGCCGGTATGATTAGCATGTAAATATGTAAGTATGCTTTCTTCTACTTTATCCTGGACATATTTTAGCTATCATAAAAATCATAAAAGACATCTTATGTTATAATCCAATAATTTCTAGGAAATTTATCAAGATGCACACAACCATCACCAGAAACCAGTTTGGGGATAGTTTCATCAGCCCAAGAGAATCAATCCCGTAGGCTCATAGACAGTCAGTCATCTCTCCAGCCCCAGCCAACAGATTCTCCACTTTCTATCTCCGTAGTTGAGTAGTCTTTTATGTCTGGGTTCTGTCACAAGGTGGGATGATTGTTAGTTCCCAGACCCTGTGGCACTTACCATCACATCATTCTTATAATATTCAGTCACATTGACATGCAACATTTATTTTGTTGGTAGACGTTTGGGCTTGGGCTTTGGGCAGTTTAGAATAACAACGCTGTGAGCATCTGTGGGAATATGCATTTTCATGTTTTCTGTGTAGACACATAGAGGTCCTCGGGCAAATATTAAACTTATGCCTAGCTTTCTAATAATAGGATGTCTTCCACATCTCATAAGCTGACCGTAATACTGAGAGTTCCCACTTTCTCACAACTGCCCTGGCATTCATTCTGTTGTTAGACCCCTTCTGGAGGAACAGCATCGGTATGTCACTGCAGCCTGAGTTTGAAAGTTTGAAGGCTTTTCATCTCATTAGGAATCATTCATGCATATTCTCTAGGGAAATGTCTATTCTTTTGCTACTTTTTGAACTGAGCTACTTTACTGAATTGCTTTTATATTTTTTCATTTAAATGCAAATTATTTATCAGATGCAGTTTGCACATATTTCTTTCAGTGTATGGCTTGACCTTTTGTTTTTATAATGGGTATCTTTTGAAGAAAAAGTTTCCAATATTTATGAAGTTCAATTTATGGATCATGCTTTTGTATCCTGGCCAAGAAATCTAAGCCTAACGCAAGATTTTCAAGACCTTTTTTGTAATTTCTTTCAAAAATTATTGTTTTAGCTCTTACATGCAGGTCTACAATTGTCCAAATATTGTTTGCTGAACACATTAACTTTTCCCTCATTGAGGACATCATTGCCAAATACCAGTGGCTACAAGCATATTTCTTTCTTTGTTTTTGAGGAAGGGTTTCTTTGTGTAGCCCTGGCTTTCCTGGAGCTCTCTTTGTAGACCAGGCTGGCCTTGAACTCAGGTCCTACTGCCTCTGCCTCCTGAGTTCTGGGATTAAAGGCATGTGCTACCGCTGTTTAATTCTGTTCTATTCGTCCATGTGTCCATCCTTCCTTACACCAGCACAACACTGTCTCCACTGTTATAGCTTAATAGTGAGTTTTCAAAGGGAGCTGTGACAGTCCTGTACACTCTGTTTCTGCAATCTTTCGGGATGTTCTGGGTCTGCTCTGTTTCTCTGCTACTGGAGGATCAGAACAACTATCAGATTGCTTGATTTTTGACGTTTTAGGTAAAACAGGAGAGCAGCCGGAATTAGTATAGAAATTTTAGATCAGTTTAGGAAGAATTGCTACCTTAACAATATTGGGTCCCACAATTCCCAAATATGGGATACCTTTCTACATAGTTAGAGCTCTAATTCATCTTAGCAAAGTTTCATAAAGTTATATATATATAAAATCTCATACTTCTTCCATTAAACTTGTTCCTAAACAGTTTTTAGGGTTGTTGTGAATGAAATGATTTTTACTGTATTTTTATTGTTTGTTGTTTATGGAATCATAATAGATATTTGTATCTTTAGTGTGTGTGTGTGTGTGTGCGCGCGCGCATGCGCGTGAGTGTGCATGCCATTACACGTGTGTGAAGGTCAGAGTACAACTGGCAGGAATCCACTCTTTCCTTCTGCTTTGTGGGTCCCAGGAATCAAACTCAGGCAATGACGTTTTATAGCAAGTGCCTTGAGTACATGAACCACCTCACAAGCTTACCAAGAGACTTTTAGACCCTGTGACATCACTGGATTTATTAATTCTGACAGTCATATGTTTCTTGGGATTTTTATCTACTCATTCTTACACTGAGCACAACAAAATGAGCCCATCCATCCACAATAGACAAGGGCTACAAATCATAAAAGTGAGCAAGTCACAAAACAGGTACCTGGGTATCCCTAAGAGCGGACATGAATTTAGCAATATAGAACAAGGGAGAAAGACATAATTCCAGAGGCTTGGAAGTCTAGGAACAACTGGGCAAGAGGTGAGCAGCACAACGTATCCCCAAAGCCACTGGGAACACCTCAGTATTGGTGACAAATGACAATAAGCTACTCCCAAAGATTTAAAATTAAAAAAATGAGTTCAATAGCATATATCTAAGAAAAATTAATATTTGTGTCTATCAGCCCACCTAAAATCGTAATATTTTCAAGCTAAATACATCTTTCTCTTCTAGAAATGTCACCCAGAGAGATGCTTCCTGAAGTGTGGCTGTTTCTCTCTTCCCTGACTCTGTGGTCACTCTGGTTACTACCAAGGCAACCTGGCATTTCCCCTCTGGTTCTTAAGGATATCCTGCTTCTTGGAATCTTATCAAATTAATTTGGCTTAAAAATAGAAATCCCCATCTGCCAGCCTTGAAAAGTTGGCTAGTTTTGGGTAGAGGTTTGAGGGTGCATGCATGTGTTCTTAGGAAACTAGCCTGGAGCCAGACCCACAGAGAATTCTAGGCAATGCAACCAAACTTTGCACTGTCCTCTGTGGTCATGGGAGAGAAAGCGAGGTGAGAGCGATGTCAAGTGATGCTCAAAGCCAAGCATCGCCACCACGGCTGAGCATGCGACCCATCCCCAAGAGTCTCTTTGCACTCAGCTCCTCCCAGTTCCACGGAACTGCTGGGCAGGGCCTGGAGGGATGAGAAGGCCCTGAGAGTCGAGACGTACATACAAGGCAGAGCTCCCATGATGCTGCCTGGGAAACAACCCCCAGGATGAGGAGGACTTGGGGAGCCAACTGCTCCAGGCTTCCAGGTTCACTGCTGCTGGGTGTCTTCCAGGGGGCTCTTTCCTGGTTCCAATGGTGACGTGCAGAGTGGGTGCTGATCTCTGTTACTCTGTTGTATGGTTCTGTGTGTGGGGACACTAGAGGAAGAAAGTCTGAACATGAGGAACAAATATGTCGCACGTCAACAATTCTTTGAATGTGACTCTCAGGCCCTGATGATCTGGGTGTCCTGGGAAAACACTTGTGTTTCTTCCATGTGTCAGGCCTGATCCTTACCCTCCCAGGCCTGTGCCTACTCTGAGTTCTCCTTCCGTCTCAGGAAAAGCCATTCTTCCTGGTCATTTTCCAACCTGGAGACTCTTGTCACAAAGGGAACTATGGGGTGGGGAGGGTATTTTGGTCCCTCAAAGGCATCCCTGAAGCAAACAGCAGAGCAAACGCCAGGATTTTTCAATACCCACAAGGAGCTGCTCTGCTGACCTGGTTCCCTGTTGGCTGTTGAAACAAGTTCAAGCACAATTAACAACAGTTGTTTCTACACTTGGAGCCTCTGAAGCCACTCCAAGGGCTTAGATGCCGCATGCTGCTTTGCCTCTTAACGGAGAGACTGTGAGTCCAACAGGAGAAGCCTTCTGGAAGCTTCTAGCTAGGGCTCCAGTAGCCCCAGTCACACATCTCCTCAGCAAATGGAGCCCCCACATGCACACTTAGCCCAGATAACTGAGAGTTTGCTCATCAATGTCTGTCTAACACCGAGTCTGGGTCAAGAGAGGGCAGGTACGGTGATGGTGCCCAGGAGAAGAAAGAATCACAGATGTCAAATCCAGAAAGAAGACAATCTAGACGCCCACTTGGAAGATCTTGGAGAAGCAGAAGCTAAGAACAGGACCGCACGCATGGAGTCAAACTGACAGGTGGGCAGCCTTCCTGAGCTGGGAAATTAGGGTCTGAGTCCCTGGTTGGAGAAGCACAGGCTGAGAGCAGCATAAATACAGAAGTGTTTGCGTGTGGGTGTGGCTGGTACATCAGGACCTGAGGCTGGGGGTGAGGGGGCGGGTAGGTGAAGCTCTAGCCTCATGGCATCTGTGAGGGAGCTAAATAGGGGAAGAGCAAACAAAAGCACAGCTTGTCCCCTGTCAAGCAGCCAATCAGAGTTCTCCAAACAGCAGCTGTTCCTTTGACAATAACCAAAGGCTTCAGGCTCCCAGTATTGTCAGGGCTAAGCTGTTCTTTATGAGTGGGATCACCCTTCAAATGGCACAATTTGTTTATTTTAATAACTTTAAATGTTGCCCCGCAAGCCAATACCTAAAGCACTTACTGTTTGAAGAAATAGGTGATGAGGGCCACAATAACACCGAGAGCCCATCGAGAGGATACAAGAGCCAGCCTGAAAGGCTCTCAACAGTCAAAACCAGAACAAATTGGACCATAGAATAAATAATGTTACTATTGGATTATACCCGAAAGAATCAGTAGCCATTATTCATGGGCTCATTCTGATACAAGTGATTGAACAAACATACACATGGAGGAGACGGGCAATCTTTCTCATAGAATTCCAAAAAATGTACGTAGGAGTGAGCAGAATCACAAAATCACCATCCAAATACCACAGCAGCAATGACCACAGGCAGCGTGCAGTGATTAGGGACCGAATTAGTATGTGGCATTTTAAGGGAGAGCAGCTTGAAAATATATCTGCCCAGATTCAGTAGGCATTGTGGAGCCTTTAACAAACAATCGTCGAGGTTTTTATATTCTCTTCTCCAGGAAGGGGCGTGCTTCCTCTGGGATTGGTTGAACGTGGGTTTGCTTCTAGCAAGTTATGTGTAGAAGGAGATTATATAGTAATGTTACAGTGGGAAAAAAAAACTGGCAAAAAGAATCCTCTTAAGAAAATGATCTAAATTAACATCACCACTGATAGGAAATTACATTTAATTGGAGTGTGAGTATGTGTGTGTGTGGTGTGTGTGTATGGTGTATATGTGGTGTGTGTAGTGTGTGTGTACTCTGTGTGTGTGTGGTGTGTCTATATGGTGTGTGTATGTATGGTATGTGTGTGAGTGTGTGGTGTGTGTAATGTGTGTGGGTGTGTGAGCTGTGGGGTTTGTCATGTGTTGGAGGGAATGTATGGTGTGTATGGTATGTGGGGGTTGGGGGTGTGGAGGGTGGGGGTTGTGGTGTATGTTTGGGGGAGTATGGTGTAATGGGGTATGTGTATGTTGAGGGGGATGTGGAGAGTGTGATATGTGTTGGGGGAGAGTGGGATGTGTGTGAGGGTTGTGGAGGATGTGGTGTTTGTTGAGGGAGTGTGTGGTGTGTGTGCGTGTGATGTGTGTGCATGGCGTGTATGTGCACACACACACACACACACTATACCACAGTATACCTGTGAGAATCAGAGGACGACTTGAAGGAGTTGGTTCTCAGGCTGGGCACCAGGTGCCTTTACCCACTGAGCCATCTTCCAGCCTATGTGCTGTGTTGGTGTCACATGTGAATAGATATTGCCTGTTTATTAGTGTGCTACAGTGGGAAGGGAATTTCCCTCCCCGGAGTTCCTCACCCAAATCCATAACCTTGGTCTCTGAGCAAAACACATTAGATAAACCCAAGTTAAGGGACATCCCAGAAAATGCTCAACTCCTTCTCCTTACAAGTCTCAAGTTCGTGAAAACTGAAAGGAAATGGGAAGCTGGTCTGGTTTGGAGGAGATGGAGAAGACATTGTGACCAGCTGGTGTGTAGAATCCCAGGATAGACAGAAAAGCAAATCAGTAGAAAAGTTAGGAAAGCACAAATTAAGTCTGGAGTCGGGTTAATGTAGTTAAACCTACGCTAACATGCTATTTAGAGGAATATGTCAAGATTATATAAAATGCTAGGCAAATGGGTTAAATAGGATCTGGGTCGATCTCCAGAAGAACCTTCTACTCCTTGCAATATATTTGTGAGTCTAAACCAACCTCACAATAAAATGCTTTAAATGCTCTGAGCAGACCCCACTAAGCCACAGCTCATGTTTCCTACCAAGCATAACAAAACCCTGAGCAAGCCACAAAGCGACTCCCCAAGGACTCTAGACATGAAAGTAAACTACAATACATGGGTTAGGTAGGAGGAAGTGGAAGAACGGCCAATACATCCTGGTAAGAGGCCTGGTTTCTGTTCCCTTCATTTATCCACTGAGTGTGAACCCAGAACAAGGCAGGTTAAGGAAATATGTCCACAGATGAAGAGCAAATCTCAAGGAAAAGTCTGGCTGGCTGGCCAGAGCATGGGGGAGGGACCTATTCAGCTGAGGAGTGTTGAGAGGATCCACGTGGTATTTTCTTTTCTCTTTTTTCTTTCATAGCTATGTTTGGAGCCCATCTGGCCCCCATTCTCACACTATCACCAAATGTGAGCATCACTTAGGCATCTGAGACTGAGAAAAGATTTGCTTCTTTAAACCAGGCATAGTGGGACGTGCCTATCAGCCCTAGTCCCTGAGAGGCTAGAGGCAGGAGGATGTACAAGTTCAAAGGCAGCCTATGTCATGCAGTGAAACTCTTTCTCAAAAGCCAAGTGAAAGTAAGACCTGATGGAGATGAGAATAGGAGTGAGAATCTCTCTCTACAGGGAGCAAGAATCTCTCTCTACAGGTATGGAGGTCAAAGACAAGTGCTCTGTCGTGCAAAGTTCAGGGCGTCTTTCCTCGCCTTAATTCCTGCCTCAGTGCACAGTCTGGAGCAGGGTTTCTCAACCTGTAGGTTGGAGTGGGTGGGCCTTCTATCTACGTGTTACTTTCATTGGTTAATAAAGAAACTGCCTCGGCTTTTTGATAGGGCAGAATTCAGATAGGTGGAGTAGACTGAACAGAATGCTGGGAGAAAGAAAGCAGAGTCAGGCAGACGCCATAAAGCTCCAGACCGAGATGGTCATAGGTTAGAATCTTCCCGGTAAGCCACGACCCTGTGGTGATACACAGATTACTAGATATGGGTTAAAGAAAGATGTGAGAATTAGCCAATAAGAGGCTAGAACTAACGGGCCAGGCAGTGTTTAAATGAATACAGTTTGTGTGTTGTTATTTCAGGTGTTAAGCTAGCCGTGTGGGAGCAGGGCGAGACAAAAAGCAGGCCTGCTCTCCTCATCACTACAGTAGGTTGTGACCTCTTTGAGGAGGTTAAATGACCCTTTCATAAGGATCTCGTTTTAGATATCCCACAGATCAGATATTTACATTGTGATTCACAACAGTAGAAAATTTACAGGTATGAAGTAGCAAGAAAAAATATTTTTATGTTTGAGGGGTCACCCAGTGTGAGGAGTTGCATTAAACGGCCACAACATTGGGAAGGTTGAGAAGCATTGGTTTAGGGAGAAATCTCATCTTTCTAGTCAAAGGATGGTTCTGCAGAACCTTGAGTGGCATTTGTACAGGCACCAGGGGCACTGTTGCTAGGCAACCTGGAGGCCTCCAGCTCTCTCGGGACTGAAGAGCTTCCTCCTTCGTTGATCTGCGTTCTCAGTAATGGCTGGCAACACCAGCACCAATGCCTTCTTCCTGCCAGGTCTGCTGCCCTCCTGAATCGTGGCCACTGCCAGTCACAAGGCGTAAGCAGCTTGGCTTTGCCCCAAGACTCTGGTGAGAGCCAGATAAGAAGCTTCCAGTCGTGCTCAAGTCCAGTCTCACTCCCTGGGAAAGCCCAGCCCCTGTGGCAGCCAGGCATAGTCGGCTTTAGCCAAGAAGGGGGCTCAGCCAAGCCCTGTGCAGTCTGACCTAGAGCAGAGGAGCGCCTTGCTGACTTGATTCACTTTCCTACCTGGCGATCACCAAGCCAAGCGTTGCAACTGGTGAGATGTCACAAATGAGCCCCCTTGGACTTCTGGGCAGTCCGAGGGAGGCACGTTAATCACATTGCTCTCTACTCTGTCTAGCTTAACTCTGATTCAGTGGAGGTGAAAGGCCTTTTCCACAGCCAACTATAAAAAGCCCCCCAAATGAGATCACTGTGGCCTAGCAAAGAGGGTCAGATTCTTGCGACTCCTCCAGAAAAGCCACCAAATTCTCAGACTACAGGGCCATGTGATTTCTCTGCCCGCTTATACTGGCATGAATCATGGTCCAGTGAATCCCATAGTGGCCTCCCTTGTTGACTTCATCTTTCCTCTCCCAACGACATAATAGAGAGGCTTCTTCCGATCATGCTGTCCTACCCAGTTAACAGAACTTTGAGCCCTCTTTGAAAATGTCAAATTGTCTTACTTGTAGGAAACAAACTTCTGGGTTTTGTTTAGATTCGTGGCTTTCATAACTTCTGTTTGTGACAGCCTGCATTAGTGTCAGAGATTATCCCTTAACGACTTAATCATTAGTGTTCACTTGGAACCTTCAGCTCATCCCTGCATGGCCCGGAAAGCCCCATTCCTTCCCTCCCCAAACCCCATCCTCTCTAAGAAAAAAAAAAGTGCCAAAAAGCCCAGGTCCACATTCTTGGCAGCAACCTCAGCTCCTCCCCTGAAGCTGCCAGCAGCCCTGCCTAAAGTGCTCAGCTTTTGGCCATACCTGGGCACAAACACGGCTTGTGGTGGCATGTCATTGTCACCCCAGGCCTACAGGCTGTATAAGTTTGCTACTTTAGTTTGGGAGTGTAACTTCTTTAGCCCTCTTCTCCGGGGCTGGAAAACTCACCTGGGAATTGTTTTGCTCAAATAAACCTGTTCTTTTACTTTGTCAATCTAGCCTAATCTGGTTTACAGCATCAGTGGAGAAACCTGTTTATCAAAATAAAAAAAGTCTATTAATTAGGAAACGGGCCATTTGGCTTTTCTTTGTTCTATTTGTAATTGTTTATTGTTTTGTTTTGAAGGTCTGAGCAGGGTGGACAGGAAACAGCTTCCACCTTGGTTGCATCTTAATGACAGTTGCTCAAATAACATCTTGGAGGGGTAAAGTCTGTTTTCACACCAACTAGACCTGGAAAGACACCAATGTGGCCATCATGGTGGGAATGAAGGCAGTATAAAGTCACTGTGCCCTTTGGCTACTAGACTATTGAAATAGTGGGCCCCAAGAAATTGGAATTACCATAAGAGTCTCATACCAGTAGAAATAGGAGGCTGAAGCCTGAAACCAGCCAGAGGAGGAGCTTTATCCCCAAAAGATTGCACACAGTCTTGACAACCTGCCAGACCACCTTTCAGGAGAGCCTGGAGCTGGGACCATGATGATGGGCAGTATCACCCCTTGCTGGGTCTACTTAATTATGCATGCTTCTATCTAAATGTTGTCTGTACCCCAGAAGATGGACTTAGGGGAGCAAGCATACCTCTTTATTTGTTTCTTTTCCTAATATGGCCACACTGAATAACCAGTCTTCTCTAGTTTTCACTATTACTTGTGTGATTGTCCTATCAGGAAGGATGAGCAAGCCTAGCTTTCTAGATCTGCCTAGGCCCAGGCTTTGACCTCAAGAATTCACCAAGGAGTCCCACAGCTAGGGTATTAGCTACTTCACTATCATTATGATACAACATCATGACCACGGCGACATATGAAAGGAAGCATTTAACTAGGCTGATGGCTCCAAAGGTTAGAGTTCATGATGGAGGAGCAAAGGCACAGTGGTGGGACAGCTGAGAGCTCACACACACACACACACACACACACACACGCACGCACACATGCACGTGCACCAGCAGAAGGCAGAAAGAGCACACTGGGCCTAGCTTAAGCTTCTGAAACCTCAAAGCCCGCCCCCAGTGATATATTTCCTTCAACAAGGCCACACCTCCTAATCATCCCAAGTAGCCACCTAGGAAGCAGGTATTGAGATGCCAGAGACTTATGGGGGGCACCACAGTGCTTTTCTGCTAAGGCTGAAAGCATTCTTCAGCTCCAGTATCATCCTCATAGGGCCCCAGCGCCAGCATCACTGGGGACACTGGGAGAGCACGGAGTCTAATTCCCCACTAGTTTCTCTTGAGCGCACACAGAGTTGAAGCCAGGGCTCTCCTTGGGTCTTTCAGGGGATAAAGACGTGACACAGGATAGAGGCAGAGGACACACATGGAGGAAGTTGTGCTTCTGACAGACTGTCTTCTTTCCAGAAAAGAGCAAACAGCTCTCTGCCCTTCCCCAGGGAGGTCTGGAGGACTGCTCCCAGAGAGATGGGGCCATTTTCAGCAGTCCATCAGATAGACTTGCCAGTGGGGAGGGAGAAGGGAGCTCATTTCTCTGTTCCGGATAAAAGAAAAGAAAAAGGATAGTTCATCTGGTGAACAAAAAACAGAATTCTCACTTGGTCCCTACTCTTCAAGAAGCTATTAAAGTCTAGTCACAGGTCTGGAGGCTCTAAGAGACCACACTTTGTGTCTTACTTAGGGTCACTTTTGCTGTGATGAAATACCATGACCAAAACAAGCTAGAGAGGAAACGGTTTATTTGGTTCACACTTCCACACCCGCAGCCCATCACTGAAGGAAGCTGGGACAGGAATGCAAACAGGGCAGGAACCTGGAGGCAGGAGCTGATGCAGAGACCATGGAGGGGCGCTGCTTACTGGCTTGTTCCTCATGACTTGCTCCGCCTGCTTTCTTACAGGACCCAGGATCACCTACCCAAGGGTGGCCTCACCTACAATGGGCTGAGCCCACCCCTCTTCAACCATTAAGTAAGAAAATCTCTTACATGCAGATCTGTAGAGACATCTTCTCAATTGAGGTTCCCTCCTCCCCAGTGACTCCAGATTGAGTCATGTCAACATAGAACTGTCCAGCACACTTGGTAACTTCCCACTAGGGCTAAATAAAAGAGATTCTGGGCAATCACCATGCTCATAAGAAGAGGGGGATGTCCTTTAACTTCTAATAGAATAGCACTCCCCTCTACCTGCACCCTCTCTACTCCCCTCCACACCCGCACAAACATGATTATAGTGTAATAAATTAGTTTGCTTTCCTAAGAAGGGCAAAAATCCTCCTTGACACCTCAATTCATCTTTGATTCCTCAGTTCATCCTCTCCTTTTATCTTCCTTCCTTCAAAACCACAGTGGACATTCAAGTGGAAATGAAGAAAGTCATGGGATGGACTTCAGGAGGTATCACTCCAAAAAGGCCTTCTTTTGTCTAAGAGTTATTTGGGACTATTATTTGGATAGTCACTCTGAAAAGATACGCTTTTCTTTAAAAAAAAAAAATTACATCAACTACCAAGAAAAGCTCTGGTTTTTGAGGATGCCTCCCTCTCTGTGTCAGTGAGAGAAGGACCAGGTCACTAGACCCTATCAGTGAACATCACTCATTCACATCAGGGTAACAAACCTTACCCATGCTATGTGGTGCTTTCCCTTAGGTGGGTCTTTCCCCACATCTGCCTTTCTGCTTTGGAGAAACAGTGTATTTAAACTTCCAAGCTACAACAACTCTGTGGTTCTATTTAGAGACCTATCCATTTCTCTGGGTTGTGCTCGTGTGGACAAGCAGTCAGTACTCACGCGATTAACCTTGTTTGCCTTCTTTTGTTAACCTGTCTATTGTTACAGGCAGTCCCAGTAAGAACTCATGAAGGATGCAGAACTCCCCTGCATGTACCTGTCACATGCACAGTGGAAACTGAGCAACAAGGAAAGAGAAAGAATAACACACCAGAACATGTGCTGTCAGGGAACCTTGCTCACGGCCCTTGGGAGGCCTGAATGAATTTGCTGGAACTCTAAAGACGGCTGGCTGAATGGTGTTTCCCAATAAGCCCCCATGTGGGGCATTTGACCACCTTCTCCCTTCACAGCCAGAAAGATCACAGAAGATGCTGTGAGCCACAGCGACCGATCCTGCCACGTGTGGTTTTCTTTCTTGATCTTAATTATAAAGATTAGAAGGCAATATGAGCAAAAGGGAAACAGGTTTGGGAAAGGAATAAGAGAAATAAGTCTCAGTTACCACGGCTGCATAACGAACCATCCTGAAATGTTGTAGCTTAAAAAACAAATCGTTTGTTTTGTTTATGAGTCTGCAATAAAAACAAGGCTCTGCACAGCCAGCTTATCTATCTACAGAACATTAATTTACACGGCCTGGAGCCAGTCTCGACGTTTACCATGACTCATCCTCAAAGTTGGCCGGTTACGGTTTCCTGTGAGTCCCTCTTCAAATAACCCTCTCGTGTGTTGGCTTGGTCTTCCTCACAGCAGCGAGAGGCTGGGTTCAGCTGCGGACTTATATACTTGGTTATATATCCAGTAATAGTGGAACTGGATCTATTTGTAGTTTTGGAAGATCCTTAATACTGATTTTTACACTGGCCAAAGTAGCTTACATGCAGCAGTGAGCAGGCTTTCTCTCCTCAACATCCTGACCACCATTTGCTGTCATTTGTTTTCGTTCTTTGTTTCTATATTATTAAGACAACTTCTTTCTATGTGGTCCTGACCATTCTGTAACTCACTCTGTAGATCAGGCTGGCCTTAGACTCAGAGGTCTGCCTGCCCCTTCTTCCTGAAGTGCTGGGGTTAAAGGTGACAGCCAGCATGCTGGACTCATCCTTTGTTTTCTTGGTCATGGTCATTCGGATTGAGGTGAGGCAGAATCTCAGAGGAGTTATAATTTGTCTTTTCCTAATGGCTAAAGATGTTGAACACTTTTTTTTTTCAAATATTTATTGGTCATTTGTAGTCTTCCTTAGAGAACTGTCTGTTCAGGACATTTGCCCATTTACTGACTGGATGATTGGTGATAGGGTATTTAATTTTAATTATTAATAGATTCTAGGTATCAATCCTCCGTTAGATGTAGAGTTGGCAAGAGTTGCCCACACTCTGCAAGCTGTATCTTTCTCCCTGCTCTGTGCTCCCTTGCCTGCACAGACTCTTGAATTCCGTGCAATTCCATTTGTTGGCTTTCCAGCTGCTTCCAGAGCTCTCGCTGCCCATTTCAGAAAGCCTCCACTTCCGCCTGTATCTCTAAGTACTCCCTTCTTGTACTTCCTTCTTATGTTCTCCTCTAGCAGTTGAGGTATTTGATTAGTTTGGAATTTACCTTTGTGAATAATGAGAAATAAAGATCAAGTTTTTTTCTTCTACATGTAGATAGTCAGAACAAATGGGGGAAAACAGAGCATTTCATGAATTAAATGTTTCTGATCTCACCACACACATTCAATTTATGCCCTGAAGTCCTATCTAGAGCAATATGGCAAGAGAAAGAAATTAAAGGGATTTAAGTTGGGAAAAAAGCAATCAAATTATTCCCATTAGAAAATGTAATAGTCTTATACTTAGGAGACCCTAAAGACTAGAGAAAACTGTTTGGCCCGAGAAACACTTCCAGTCAAGTATCAAGATAAAAAACTAATTTACAAAAATCAGTAACTTCTCTATATATGAGAAGTAATTTTCAAAAAAAAGAAATCAGGGGAAATATGCTATTCATAATAAGGTCAAAAATAATAAGATAGCTAGGAATAAATCAAAGGAAGTGGAAGACTTTAAAATATTGAGGAGAGTCTAGAAAAAAGACTTCCCAAGTTCATGGACCAGAAGAATTGATATTGCAAAAATGGCTTTACAGAAATCTCCATCAAAATTCCAATAATGTTCTTTACAGAGCTAGAAAAAATTCTTCACATCCACCTGAAACACAAATCACCCCAAATAAACAAAGCAATCCTAAGCAGAAAGAGCAATGCTGGAGATGTACATCACCCTACCTCAGATTACACCTCAGAACTATAGCAACAATACCCGCACAGCAGCAACACCGCCGAGGCCATTTTCACGGTCCCTCTCGTTGACGTGGTCGGTGGCCACGAGTGTGATGGGCCTGCTGCTGATATTTTTATCTAATAACTAGACTTTCCGTTTGTCTTTACTGGGTGTTTCTCTCAGCTATCTCTATTTTTGCATCTCAGATTTGTCTTCCAACCTATCTAATTATGTTTCATTCAAATGCTTTAAGATGCATCCACTTGAAAATTCTGCCTTCTATGTCGTGCCTACATTGCCAGTAAGTATTAACCAGATCAGCAAGCTGGCTCGGCAGGCAAAGCAGAAGGAGAGAGCTGATTCCTCCAAGTTGTCCTCCCACTCCACACATGGATTATGGCATGCATGTGCCCCACACATATGTAAACTCACAACTAATAAAATAAATGTATTAATTTTTTAAAGTATTGACCAGGATAGTTTTGGGTTTTCTGGATAGGTCTGTCCACAAATGGAGGTCTTGGGCATGGTGGTGTTTAGTTGGAATCCCTACCGATGTCCATATATACCCCAAAAACTGGGATGTTGGGGATCTCCAGCTTGGGGCCCTATTCCACGCTCAGGTCTCACTCCTCCCATTTCAAACCCCACCCCCTCAAAAAGCCCACCAAGCAGTAGCCTCTCTCTTCAGAAAGCCCACCAAGGATCAGTTCCTCCCCTGGGGGCTGCTCAAGACCACTCTTTTGGGCTACTTAAGACCTTGTAGCGTATTTGCCACTTGATTCCTCTCCCACCCTCCTGAGGGACACCCAGGAGTGCTTTGCCCTGTTCATTAAACTTGGATTTATTAATTCAGTTTGATTGACTTATTACAATTGGCAGCAGTGGTTACCCAGTAACCAGGGATTCAAAACTTATCAGGCGGCCTAAGCAATTATGTGTTCATCGAAGTCAGTGGTTCTCAACCTTCTGAATGCTGCAATCCATTAATATTGTTCCTCATGCTGTGGTGACCCTCAACCATAAAATTACTTTGTTGCTACTTCATAACTGTGATTTTGCTACTGTTATGAATGGCAATGTAAATATCTGTGTTTTCCGGTGGTTTTAGGCGACCACTGTAAAAGGGTCCTTTGACCCTCAAAGGGGTCCATGACCCACAGGTTGAGAATCACTTGTGTAAGCAGTCTATAATTAAGTCATGGTTTCAACATTAAACACAGGCTAGCACAAATGCTGAGAGCTCATTCACTAGGATGTGACTTGAGGCTTAAGTAAGAAGGATCCTGAGGAAAGTGACTGAGATCCAGAGGGAATGCTGCCTAAGAGAGAGGAGTCAGAACAGGAGGGATGGGGAAGTGAATGCTTTATGCAAACCTAGGAGACAGGACAGTAGCCTGCATCACTCAGTTTGAAGTCAGGTAGAATCGTCACCATGGCAACCTGTTCTCTAGAATACTTGGAAAAGATAATCATAATATAAGTAGTACGAACCTGAGTGACTGCAAAGGAGGGACAGGAAGCAAGGGAGGCCACCAGGGTGAGTCTAACCACGCAGCATCTACATGCTTGATTGGGTTCCTGAACATGCATGCTTCCTGATGTGACTTGCGAGGCACATCCTGATTACGGATCTAACATTGATAAACTCATGTCCACATAAGGAGTGGCATAAGCTTTGACATGACGCTTTCACCAGCCCCTGCCAGCTTCTTGACCATTACTTTTCTTTTTATCTGAGTTCTGTTCAATTGTCTAATTTGCTCTCTGAAATTCTGCAGAGGATCTGCATTGTGATTGGCTAATGTGGCTTCTAGACACAAACATGGAAAAACACAGGTCTGGTTGCCTTGGGTCATTGGGGGGCTCTGTGTCCTTGGGCTCTGAAGACAATCAATCTGGGTCGCAATTCCAGTGCCAGTTCCGGTGTTCTGCCATGTAATTAGCCTGGTCTTAGACTTTGCACTCCCACCCAGAGGCTCTATTCTTTCCCACGCCCCTCTTCAGTCTTTGGTGACACTCCTCTCAGCATGCTTATTCTGCAAAGTCTGAGCTCAGAGAGTCTTGGATGTCCCTGATGGAGGAAAACAGGAAGTGAGCCCTGCTGCCACCCTGTCATCCACCGACATTACATCACCTGCTCCTGACCTTTTTGTCTCCCTTGCTTTGATCCTGTCTGGCTTCTTAAAAGCTCTTGTTTTTGCCGTTAGCATTTTCCAGGAGCCTCTTTTGGTTCTGGGATGTCACCTCCCTGGCATGATTCCTTCAGGCTTGAATCTTTGTGTATCTTTGACTGGATGTCCTTTTTGTGTTTTTTTATTGAAGGAGCAATGCCACTCTGCTCATATTTTATCCCAGCCTCTCCGAGAGCTCCTGATTAAGGCGTCTCCCTGGTAGAGCCTCAGGCAATGAGATCGTATCTGTTTTTCTGGCTTTCATCCTGACTCTTGAACAGCCCAGACCACACACTTGCACTGCAGCTCCAGAGGGCTGAGAACCAAAGAACATGCCTTAAACGAAACCCTAGTCTAAAAGGGTCTGAAATTAAAACATAAAAGGAACACTGGAGCTGATAAAGAAAATGAAGGGACTCACAAACTCACATTTCCTTGATCCCCTGGGATATGTATGGAAAATGCTAAGTCACACCTTTCCTCAAGGCTTTTCAAAGCATTTTGTAGCTTCTATGATTCTATTATTTTCATGTACATGTATACATATGTACGTGTGTGTGGTATGTGTGCATATGTTTGGATGTGTGTGTACCAACAGCACATGAGAGTCCCACTATACAGCCCTGTGTGTAGTCACATACCTGGCTAAAAGCATTAGTTTTTAATAATGTTGTCAGCTTTTTCTAAGATATCCCAATGTTAGACAACCACTTCCCTTGAGGCCAGAAGAAAGAGAGTACCACCAAGACTGATGGCTGAGATAGATTGGAAAGGTGAGGCCAGCCGTTTGTTTGGACCATTTTAACACCATTGATTGAAAACCTTATGATTTTATTTTTGTTTATTTAAATTTTTGTGTGTGAGGGGTATTTCACTTGCATGTGTGTTTCTGTATCACATACCTGTAGTGTCCAAGGAGGCCGAAGATGGCAAAGAATGCCCAGAGACTGGAATTAACAGATGTTTGCAAGCTACCATTGGGTGCTAGGAATCGAACCCAGGTCCTCTAGAATGGCAGCCAGTGTTCCTAACTGCTGAGCTGTCTTTCCAGCTGTGTACCTCCCAATTTTAAATGAATCTTTCAGTCTTGGTCAGAAGAGAGTACCACATCGAATAAACAAGACTTTAAGTATTAGTAAGAAAATCCTGGGCCTCAGGTGCAGGACTAGAACTTCTCATTACGAGAGTCATTATTGCATGATTTGTCTTTTTAGGAGGGACAGACGTCAGTATGTCTACCACACTGTGAAAGACAGTGGCGCTTTGACTGTAGGCATGCATCTCACAGCCAGACAGGACTGTCTTGGAGCAGAGCCATCCTCCTCTTTATCCTCTTAATGCCCTCACTCCGTCTTATTGTATACGATCTTCTTCGACTTGATTCACTATGCATCCCAACTGGAGACAACGATACTAACCATGGTATTTGAAAAAGGCAAATGAACACTGCGTTCCTCTCTGCCCTTCTCTATGGCAGATGCACACGCAGGTACTAACCATTTTTCCCATCCATGGAGATTCTCTGTGTGCATAGGCATGAGGGTTCCCATGTGTGGACATACATGTGGACGACAGAGGTCAGCCTCAGGCATCATTAAGGTGCTGCCTACCTTGCTTCTTCACCCAGGATCTGTCACTAGGACGTCGCCTATTAGACGAGGCTAGCTGGCCAGCAAACCCCTGAGAGTCTCTGTATCCTCCTTGCCAGCACTTGGGGCTACACACCCCTATCACCACACCCAGCTTTTTAGATGGCCTCTGAGGATAGAACTCAGGTTCACGCTTGGGCAGCAAGCATTTCACCAACTGAGCTGTCTCCTCAGCTCCCTCCATGGAGACCTTAAAATCTTCACATTCAGTGTAGGGCAACACAGAGCTAGAGGAAAGAGCTGGGTGTTCTAGTACAAGAAGGGGTGACCAACTGCCTTCAGTGGAGATCTATTTTAAGACCTGAGGCCCATTAAGTATTCATCGCCTGTTCAAATACAAATATGTTGTTGCTTTGTCATGATTGCAGAATGGGTTTTACCGATAAGAACCTGAAAATTGGAAATGTATTTTTTTTTCCCCTGTTCTTTGGAGAAAATGGTTTTTTTGAAGGCTATGGCTTAATTGGTCTGGGTGAGTTTTTGACTCGTACAAATTTCTTTTGTGTAATATCTTAACTTTCGTAGCTGTAGTGTGGGTTATGGTAGAGTATCCTGGAAGACTGTGCTCCTTACAGTCCTAGCAAGAGCTCGCTACCTCCCCACCTGCCATCTGCCTATGGCCTGCACAGCATCTAGCTTGAACCAAGAATCATCGTGGATCATCATCACCTTGCAGCCCCTAAATATCCTTTATTGCTTCTTTTCATACTTCCTAAAATATTCTCAGACCTCTCATAGGGAGCTTTCGGGGGTTCAAAGAGGGGTTTGTTTATAAAAACATCTTAAACTTACGCAATATACTTGCCATTATGATCAATTACTTTCTTGATGTTCTTGTTTACAAAAACGACTTAAGAAAGGAAGGGTTACTTCTGTTCAGAGTTTGAGAGCACAGTCCAGTTATGGGGCACAAGGCATGGCGGTAGGGGTGCCATCCAGCTGATCACATTGCATCCAGTCAGGAAGCACAGAAAAGTGGGGGTGGGTGTTTAACCTGCTTCCTTCTTCCTGTTTGCTTCCCCTCCCCCCATAGAATGGTGCCACCCACATTCTCACATCGGTTAAGCCTCACACAGACGTGCCCAGAGGTGTGTCTCCTAGGTGACTTCAAATTCCGTCAAGCTGATATTCGAGGATAGCACCCCAGAATGCTATAATGAACTGCCGTGAGCCTGCTGACTTACCCAACAGTCATTTGTTTCTTTCAGTAACGGAGGCCAAAAATTCCAAATCGAAGCGTTAGATAGAGCAGCAGTTCTCAGCCTGTTGGCTATGATCCTTCTGGGGATGGGACGACCTTTTCACGGGGGTCATGTGTCACAGATCCTGCATTTCAGATATTTGCATTATGACTGATAACAGCAGCAAAGCTGCAGCTATATGTGGTGGGGGCTCACCAGCACATGAGGAACTGTATTAAAGGGTCACAGCATCAGGAAGGTTGAGAACCACTGTTTTAGTGGATCCATTGTCCTGGGAAGGGGCAGCTCATGGTCTGCAGATAGCCATCTTTTGGTTGTGCCCTCACATAAAGGAACAAGAAATGGCTTGTTCTCTGACTTTGCCTAGTCATGAAGAACCCACTCTTGTAACTAAGTTACCTCCCCAAGATGCCACCATTTGGAATTTTGTTTTCAGTATGTGAACCTTAAGGGGGCACCAACATCCAGCCCATTACAGACTCTTCAGTTGGAAAGCCCACAGATGATAATTTGCCCAACCCTGTATGAGGGATGAGCCTGGAGTATGACTATTTTAGCCTTTGCCGCTGAGGGAATTGTTAATAGGGCAACCCACAGAGTTATGTCAAGGTGCTGTCGGAGCTGGGACATTTCTTTCAGACCTTAAGTAAGAAGTAACAATTTTTTTTCTGGATCTAGAAGCTTAAAACTTCCCTGTGCAGAGAAAGGGCAGCCAAAGGGCATTGGCAAAGAAGTCATTTTCATTACCAACCAGTCATTTTTATTAACAGATAAAAGAAGAACATTTGGCTAGGCTTATGGGAAAAGGTCGCTCTGTCTAGAAACAATAATTAGTAAAATTTGGTCTACAGAGAAAGAGTCTGGCACCAAGCGTTCTGGGAACAACAGCCACAGGGAGCCCGCACAGATCACCTTGGAACATTAAACCCCACCATCTTGCTAGTTAAGGTTAATGGGCTTTTCTGTGGGGAGCAGGAGGGGAGACTGATGTCCAGACTGACTGTGTAGACATCATAGTTTTTGAAACTTGCTATATGGTGCAAACTGTACCTAATTTCCACTAATAATTCCAGTCATTCTCTGTTATTTGCCTTGTTGTTGTGTCAAAATAGAAAGGGAGAGTTCATTTCACCTCTAGCTTTAAGAAGGAACACAGTCCACGATGCTGGGGAAGGTGCTGGGGAAGGGGCGCAGGGTGCAGTCATATAGCGTCTACAGTCGGGAAACAAAGAGACAGGAAGAGTTGGACGTTCAGCCGGCTTTTTCTTGGTCTATGAAACAGTTCTGCATATGTTCAGGATCAATCCCCCACTTATCAGTTAACCCTCTCTAGAAACACCCTCACATCCAACATGAGGTGATTGTAGGTGATTTCAAACACACACACACACTCACTCACATCCAACAAGAAGTGATTGTAGGTGATTTCACATACATGCGCACACACACACACACACACACACACACACACGCTGGAATACTGATATTTCATTTGCTGGATATTATAGACAGTCAAGAGATGGTTATGGTGGTATTTAATTGGGTCAACTCAACAGGACTTAGAATCACCATGAAAAAAGTCCGTGGGCATGTCTCTGAGGGTGTTTCTAGATTAGGGGTGGGAAGACCCTCCTTAAATATAGGTGGCAACATGGACTGGGATCCTGGACTGGACAACGAGAATGTAAACTACACCAGCATCCATCACCTCATGTGTCCAGGTGTCTCCTATCCTTGCCTCCAAGTCTCCCCCGCCATGATGGGCCACGGCTGGAACTGTATATCAAAGAAATCCTTCCTTCTTGTGTTGTTTCTCTCAGGTTTGGTTTTTGGTTTTTGGTTGGCTTTTTGTTTGTTTTCTCATAGCAACGAGATAATGACTAATACAGTTGTGACTATGACCAAAGACTGGAAAAGGGCTGTTACTTCCCCGATGCCCCACCTCACAGCCTGTTAAAGATGGGAGTCAAGGGTCATTACTTCTCCAATGCCCCACCTCACTGCCTAGTAGAGATGGGAGTCAAGGGCTGTTACTTCCCTGACGCTCCCCCTCACATCCTAGCAAACACAGCACCTTATTTAATCTTTATAGAAGGAAACTGAGGCTGAGAATGCTTATCTCCCCTGCTCCTGACTCCTTTGTCAGAGCTGCAATTCCAGCAGAGGATGTTTGACTCCTAGGCCTCCCCCAACCATTATGCAACAACCATCAGCCCAGCACAGAAAATGAACAAGAGGACCACAGTGTGCTCCCAAGGCATGCCAGGCTTCTCTTTTAACACCAGGAGAAGAAAGGAAAGATCCTGAGATTCTGAAAATTCTCAAGTGACTGAACTCAAAATAGAAAATCAGGAAAGCCCGTGACCAGCTTTAGAAATCCTTCAAACTCCTTGGATTCTGCTCTGGAAGCCTCGCCTGGACCCTTCTGGTCTATTGTTAGTTCATGAAAGGCACCATTTCCTGGATCTATGAAGTAGGTTTGAACAGCCTTATGAAGTTCTTATATTTAAGTTCTTTTCAAACCAAGAAAGAAAGACAGCTAAATTGTGGGGCAAAAACATACAGAATAAGGGTCTTCCATTTCAGCACTAAGAGGGCACACAGGGCTTTGCTGTGGTTGTCCTTCCTGAGACTGTCCTTGCCATGGCTGTCCTTCCTGCAAAGTGGGAACCCCTCAGAAGCCTCACATCTTCTGCCCAGCATCTAGGACCTGAAGTCCCGGCAAGTTCCCTAGCATCCCTCCTAAATGGTGTCTGAGGTCCCATTAATAGGCATGGGAGACCAACTGTACATGTTCCTATAATCTTTGTGTATTGATCCTGATGCAACAGCCACACAGACTTCCAAAGTCTTGCTTGTCCCTCAAGCCAATAGCAAGAGCCAGGAGTGGAGATAAACACCAAAGACCCCAGGTGAACTTGGCTCACTGTGAGGACTGCGGCCAGGTGTGCTCTTGGATTTACACTTGTTGTGGTTAGTAGTCCAACTCCCGGGTCATCTGTCTTCCTACTGAAGTGCTCTGCTCACCTATGGGTGAGCAAAATCAACTTTGCCTCTTAATCTTCTGGGCCCCGCCTGTCAGGCAACACATGATAACTTGCGTCACGGTCGGTCTGGAGCCACGAGTGGGATCTTTGCCTCCTGCTGTCACCTGGAAAGCAAAGAGGTAATGACAACCAAACTTACCCTGTCACCTACTAGGACAACATAAGGCTATTCCTTCCCAAAGACAAAGAGAGGAGAGCAAAACCATTCCTGTCATGTGACCATCTGCTAATAAAGCCGGTGGGACTGCAAGAATGACCTGCACTTCCTTCCATATGGAGGACTTCATGTTTTGTAACAATTAGATCAGGACCTACTCAATGGGTCCTGGGCTGTGTGGCCACCTACGTGGAAAGTAAGGGTGGCATTTTCTTGATGGGCCCAGAGACCTAACTGCCCCAGCTACTGGATATCTGCCCAGAGTCATTTTCCTTTAAGGTTATACCTCCTTTATACTGCCCCAGGTACATGTGTGTGTGTGTGTGTGTGTGTGTGTGTGTGTGTGTGTGCGTGTGTGTGTGTGTCTGTGTGTCTGTGTCTGTCTGTCTGTGTGTGTGTGTGTGTGTTTCCCCTGCTCTATTCCAATGTGACTCTGGCAGAAAGTGTAACTGTTCCTATCACTAATTTCCTAAGGAACCTAATAAGGCAACAGCTCAGTTACTGAGCTGGACGGGCATTCCATTTCTTCATTTAAACTTCATTTAAAGAGTTATTAAAACTCTTCACAAAGACAGTCCACATCTTTTATTAGAGTTTTTCAGAGTTAACCATTTTGTAAGCATTATAAATGATGTATTTATAAAAGTGAAGGTTCTGATAAATAAAAGTAGAATTGACTCGTGTGTGTGTGTGTGTGTGTGTGTGTGTGTATGTGTGTGTGTGTATTACTGTGTGCATGTTATTGTGTGCGCCTGCTGACACACATGTGGATCTGGAGCAAGATGCCAGATATCTTCCTCTATTGTTCTACTTCATATTGTCTGAAATCAGGATCTCTGGTCGACGTGGAAGCTAGGCTGGGTAGCCAGTGAGCACTTGGGCTCAGCCTGTCTCCAGCCCTCAGTACTGAGGTTGCAGGCACATGTAGCCACACCCAGCCTTTTAAGTGGGTGTTTGGGGTTCAACACCAGGTCTTGGAGTCCTTATGTATGCAGACCAAGTGATTTTAGACACTGAGCCATCTCTCTCCTCGGGCTCTAGATTTGACTTTTGTACATAGATTTTTTTAAAAACAATTCTGAACTTATCAAACTTTCTTATTAACCATAATAATTTTTGCCATATTTGGCTTATTTTCTTAGAAAATTTTATTATATGTCAATGATGGCATCTTGAAGCTTATTTCCTCTCTCTTTTACTGTACCAACCCGGGGTTCTAGAACAAAGGTGACTGGGAGCAATGGAAGACAGACAACCTTCCATGCCATCATCATGACTTTTTGAAAACCAGGTCAGTTGAGATCTAATTTATACACAGTAAGAGTCCTCTCTCATAGATGTGCATACAGGTTTTTGCGCAGATACAACCAGAGTTCAGTTGTAGGACAGTTCTGTGGGCCTCAAAGTTTCTTCAGGCTCCCCTGAAGGCCCCATTTCCCTCTCTACTCATAATCTGGGCAATCACTGATCAGGCTTCTGTCCCTGAAGGTTATGGAAACCATAGTTTTGCTGCTTTTTGGGTTTGGCTGCTTTGAGACAGGAGCTCTCTAAGTAGCCCAGGTGAGCCTGGAACTCTCAATCCTCCTGTCTTGATATCTCAAGTCCTGGGACTACAGGTTTGCATCATATCTGGCCTCTTTGCTTTCTGTTTGCATTTTATTTTGAAGTAAGGTCTCATGTAGCCCAGGCAGACCCCAAACTCACTGTGTAATCAAAGGTGACTCTTCCCAGATTTGGGATTATTACAGGCATGCCCCAACCTGCTGGGGTTCATTGCTTTTTATAACTGAATGCTATTTAATTTCAAGGCTGTAACATAATTCAATTTTATCTATTTGCCAGTTTACAGACATTTGGGTTGTCTCCTGTTTGGGCCAGCTATGAATAAATCTGCTGCAAATATTCATGAACAAGATTTTTTGTGGACATATGTCAAAATTTATTCTGAGTAAATACCTAGCAGTAGGGTTGCTGAGCTGCACCACACATATATATTCAGCTTTATAAGAAGTTGCCAAAACGTTTCCCCAAAGTTGTCGTACCAGCAAAATGGCAATGGATGAGGGATTCAGTTTTTATGTATCCTTGCCAATGCTTGCTTGGTATTTTCAGATTTTGAAACATGCCATCCATTCTTGTAGGTAAATACTGGCATTTCCTTGGGACTTTAATTTCCATTTCACTGATGGCTAACAATAAGCTTAGTTGTCGTCCCCAGCTCTCCTTTATTGAAGTATCAGCCAAAATCACGTGACTGTTTTGAGCACCAGGTTCTTTATTTTCTGACTGGTGAGTTGTCAGAGTTCTTTAGCTATTGTGTTCTCCAAATGTTTCCCCACCCCCATCTCTGTTGTGTCTTTTGAAGGGTGTCCTAGCCCCGTGGTAAAGGTCATTTGATCATCTGTGCCTTTTATGAATTCGGCTTCTTGTCTCCATTAAGGAATCTTTTCCCAAACAAAGTTCCAAAGAACCGATTCTCTAATTTTCATCTAGGATTTTTAAAGCACTGGGCTTTTATAGTTGGGGTTTTTGTTTGCTTGTTTGTTTTATGTGTGTGCATGTATGTGTGTGTGCGCGCTCCTATATGTGTATGTATATTAATATGTATGCAGGTGCACCCATGTGTCAGGGTTATTCATGTGTGCTCATGTGTGTAGAGACCAAAGGTCAACCTTGGAACTCATTTCTGTTCACTGTGTTTTGAGACAGGGTCTCTCAGTGGGATGTAGGCCTCATAGACGAGGCTGGCATGGGTGGTAAGCCCCAGAAATCTTCCTATTTCTCGCCCCGCCCCCCCCCCCCAGGTAGGATAGCAAATGCACACCACCCTTCTTGGATTTTTGTTTGGGTGCTGAGGGAACTCAGATCCTTATACCTCGTAAACACTTTACCAAGGTGCTGTCTCCCTGGCTCATACATCTCACTGGATGCTTTTCTTAGTGCATTTTTTTATGGGGCAAAGAATGGGAAGAATGGGTGGGGATTCTCCTGCCTCTTTGCTCTTGCGGCTTCTCTGATCTATTTCTGATCCCAATGTGCAGGCTTTTTCCACACCAACATTGAATTCTTCAACTCTTCAGATGTCAAATAGTGTCAAAGAATTCAAAGAAATTCTTAAACCTCTCAGAGTTGGTGTCAGAGCTCACACAACGCTGTCCCTCAGAACACACGCCAGTCACAAGGCCCAGACCTCCAGCGTCTGACCAGAAGCTCCCATGGTCCTTGCTTATGCTGGATTATTTGTTAGAGTAGCTCTCAAAACTCAGGAAAATACCAGATGGATGAGATGCATAGGGTAAAGAATGAGGGAGGGCAGAGATTCCTGTACCCTCTAGGGGACTCACCTCTTGGTACCTTGCTCATTAGAATAAGTAATATTGTCAAAATGTCCATACTACCTAAAGATATCCCTGTTGAAACATTCATGACATTCTTCATAGGCAGAGCAAGACTATCCTGAAATTCATATGGAAAGGTAAGTGACCGCAAACAGAGCAATACTGAGTAAAATCAACAAAGCTGGAGGCACCATATCTGACTCCAAAATATACTACAGAGCTAGTACAGCTAAACCAGCATGTGCTTCCTTCCTTCCTTCCTTCCTTCCTTCCTTCCTTCCTTCCTTCCTTCCTCCCTTCTTTCCTTCCTTCCTTCCTTCCTTCCTTCCTCCCTTACTTCTTTCCTTTCTCCTTCCTTCCTTCCTTCCTTCCTTCCTTCCTTCCTTCCTTCCTCCTTCCTTCCTTCCTTCCTCCCTCCCTCCCTTCCTTCTTTCCTTCCTCCTTCCTTCCTTCCTCCCTCCCTCCCTCCCTCTCTCCCTCCCTCCCTTCCTTCCTTCCTTCCTTCCTCCCTTCCTTCTTTCCTTCCTCCTTCCTTCCTTTCTTCCTCCTTCCTTCTTTCCTTCCTTCCTTCCTTCCTTCCTTCCTTCCTCCTTCCTTCCTTCCCCCTTCCTTCTTTCCTTCCTTCCTTCCTTCCTTCCTTCCTCCCTCCCTCCCTCCCTCCCTTCCTTCCTCCTTTCTTCCTTCTTTCCTTCCTCTCTCCTTCCCTACCTCCCTCCTTCCTTTCCTTCCCTTCCCTTTCCTTCCCTTCCCTTCCCTTCTCCTTCCTTCCTTCCTTCCTTCCTTCCTTCCTTCCTTCCTTCCTTCCTTCCTTCCTTCCTTCTTGTTTTTCTAGACAGGGTTTCTCTGTATAACCCTGGCTGTCCAAGAACCCACTCTGTAGATCAGGCTGGCCTTGAACTCAAAAAGATCCACCTGCCTCTGTCTCCCGAGTGCTGGGACTAAAGAGGTGCTCCACCACCCAACCCCAGCCCCTGGCTTGGACTATATTTTCATTGCTAGACCTATTTATAGTTCTTCTAGCTCTTTCCCATTAAAGACACCTAATCTTTGCTTATATCTTTTTCTTTTTATTCCTTCATATAATTTTATTTATGCCAACAGTTAACATCTTGCGCTTACTTTAAGAAAATATTGCATGCTTTCTCTAAGATTTAGTATACATTTTTATTTCTCAGCTTATTTTCAAACAATATCATGCTGTTTCACGGGATTTCAAAACCGTGTTCTTACCATTCATCTCTCTCATATTCCAAGCTATGTGCTACTTTTACTTGTGTTCTGAGCCCCGTGATCTAGCATTTTAAATCTTTATTTAGACAACAATCTTTCATCGCAATGAAAATAAGACAAATGCATTTTAGACATGTCTTCATTTATCACTTCTGAAGTTCTTCACAACATGTGACTCAAAGTTTCTGTGATGTCATGTTTCCGTTGCTAGCAGAATCTCTTGGTAACACAAGCCTGCTTTGCCAATGTATTATTCCAGCATTTCTGGCTTCTAGTTTTACTTTATGCTCACCCGTAAAGAGCACCTCACCTGAGCGTAGCATTCAAGGCTAACAACCTCCCAGTCATTTAAGGAATCATCCCTCTGTCTCCTGGTTCACATAGTTTCTGATGATATCTTATTTCCTATTGTTGCTCTCTATGTGTCTTCCTTATATGATCTAGTATTTTTCTCCTTAGCTCTCACTTATAACAGTCCAGTGTAGTTGTTTTTTTATTTGTTTTGGTTTTATCTTTGGGAGCCCACCACCCAGTTCCCAAATAAATACATGGAGACTCATTCTTTATGAATGTCCGACCTTAGCTTGGCTTGTTTCTAGCCAGCTTTCTAACTTAAATTATCCTGTCTCTCTTTAACTACATTTTGCCTCTGGGATTTTTAACCTTTCTTTATCCTATATATCTTTCTTTCCTTTCTACTCCATGGCTGGCTGTGTTGCTGGGTAAGCTGACCACCCTGCCTATTCCTCTCCCGCCTTGCTATTGGCCATTCAGCTCTGTATTAGTCAAATCAGGTGTTTTAGACAGGCAAAGGAACACAGCTTTACAGAGTTAAACAAATGCAACAAAAAGGAATGCGACACATCCTTGCATCATTAAAACAAATGTTCCACAGCATAAACAAATGTAACACATCTTTAAATAATATCCCACAACAGTATAGTGTCTGTCTGTCTCAAATGGGTGTTGTTTATCCTCCTTGGACTTTCCTGCGCTTCTAGGTGATGTTGCTCCCTGACCTAGCAGGTTGGGTTTTTTTTATTTTTGTGCTTCAGTGTGAATAATTTCTATTGTCCTCTCTTCAGGTTTGCTGATTCTATTTGTTATTGAGCATGTGAAAGGAATTTCCATTCCAGGCCTGTGTGTGTGTTTATTTATTTATTTATTTATTTATTTATTTATTTATTTATTTATTTTGGTTTTCTGAGGCAGGGTTTCTCTGTGGCTTTGGAGCCTGACCTGGAACTAGCTCTGTAGACCAGGCTGGTCTCGAACTCACAGAGATCAGCCTGCCTCTGCCTCCTGAGTGCTGGGATTAAAGGCGTGCACCACCATTGCCCTGCCCTTGTGTATTTATTTACAGCATTTCCATTTGGTTCTTCCATACAGGCTCCTTCTCTTGTGTGCTTTTCTTGTTTCCCTTTAGATCTGTTTAGATCCTTTGACGTATTAATTCTGATTGTTTGAAATTTTCTGAGTATTTTTCCCAACACCTGGATCATCTCTGGGCCATCTTTAATTGCTTCATCTACTGACAATGGATTGTGTTTTTTTTTCCTTGTCTTTTCATACGTGCTATATAGTAGCACTGACTATCAGACATTCTACATTCTTTATATTGTGCTCAGCAGATTCTACAGTATCCCACATTTATCCCCATTTCCGGCTATTCATACTTCCATGTTATCCCCACTGTGGGTGGGCAGGCAGTATATCTTGCCTCTGGTCGAACATGGCAAGCCACTTTTGCAGTTATGTTCTCTGTCATGTGACTGGGCTGCATTTATGCCTTCTCTTTGCCTACACATTTTGATGGACAATTGGCTATCCTGGGAGGCCCACATGGTAGGGAGCAGAAGGCAGCCTCTAGCCAACAGTCAGCGAGAACGCACAGCTCTCGGTCCAAAAGGCCACCAGGAACTGAATCTTGCCAACAGTCAAGGGAACTTAGCACTGACTCCTCCATTCAGGCTGTCAGGTAAGACCTCCCCTCTGGCTGACATATGGACTAAAGCCTGGCAAGAACCTTGAAGTATAGTGCCTGACCCTCAGAAGCAATGGGACAATTCACTGCTTTGTTTAAACCATTGGCTTTATAGGAGTCCTGTTCCGCGGTGACAGATCGTTGATGGAGTGTTTATATGGGCAAAGCTCTTCCAGGGCATCACTGTGGGGCATTTGAAGGAGTACTCTTTTATAAATACATTTGTCTCATTTTGAATTGTGTGGACATGGCAGGGGGTATGGGGGAAGTGTGTATAAGTGTAGGCACAGAGGCCAGAAGACAGCAACCATTGGAGTTACGGGAGGTTATAATCTGCCTAATTTGGGTGCTGGGAACCAAACTCCCAGCCTCTGGAAAAGCAGCAAATGTTTCTAACCATAGAGCCATGCCTCCAGTCCCTGAAAGAATACTCTTGCCTCATTTATACCCTGAGAGACTCTGATTTAAATGCTCTGAGCTAGGACAAGGGCATTAGATTCTTTTAAAAATTGTCTTGGATGCTTCTAAGACACAGCATCCTTGAGAGTCACTGCAAAAGCCAATCTTTCATGTTTCTCTCAACTGTCAGACTCCGGGTATGTTGCTATGTCTCTCCTACAGGGCCACTTTGTTTCCACCCTGCTTTCTGACCTGGCTGGATAGGTGCAATTCTCCCCTTCTTCAAGCGAGTCCCTTGTTAGGACTCTGTCCCAGATTGACCCAGGCATCCATAAATGTCATAGATAATGACCCTCGGGAAAGGGGTGTGTAGGCCTCCATGACTACCCAGTGGCACTCAGGGGTACAGAACGGCAGTGTCAATGAGGAAGGATGCAGGGGCTGGGAATCTGGGTTGAGATACAGTATTTTTGAGCCATGAGCAGGCACATCTTGGTACTGCCTGAGGTGTTAAAAGAGATTATCAGATATCAATATTATCAGAGTACAAAATGCAAGAGTAAGTTCCACCATCAGGAGGACATATCAAAAACACAAAGTCATTACAGCCAGTAAATGTTGCATCAGAAAATTCTGGGAGGAAGGGGTTTATCCTTCCCAGAATAAACTATTGTATAGGGATTGCTGTTTTTGGTGACCGTGTTAAAGGACAGATGTCCATGTATCTCTGGGTGGAGAGTACAGAAGAGGAAACTGTTGTTTGTGACTTTGAATGGCTGGTGGCTCGCTTGAACAGGCGATAAAGGTGTTTCTGATTTGACCCTGTAATAAAATATGCTCTGAATGATATAAATACATATTCTGCTAGTGATCTGGGACCTCAAAGCCCCAAGGTCACAGGAGCCCAAGAACCTGACTTGAGGGAGAAAATTTTCCTCAGGATGGACTCCAAGGACAGCCAATGGGGAAGTAACCTGAGCTTGCAGGTATGCAAATCTGCCCACTGGCGGTCTGCCTTCTGACCTCTTGCCCCGGAAGTCCTCACCACCCATCACAGACACTGCCGATAACTGGGAATGCTCTCTGCCCCACTTCCACCATAGCTTCCGCTAGGGTTAGGCTTAATTTGCTGCTTGTTTTGATGTTAAAATTGGCATGCATGAGCTGAACTGGGAAGCAATTTAAACAGCACCTTACTGGGCAATAGTCCTTGGTAATCTTTTCTCTGTACAAAAGAGCCTTGATATTTAGATAGTCATATGCCTTGCGGCTAGCAGAATTAAATTGCTCTATGTCCTGTCCAAAATGCTGTGTGTGTGCATCTATGTGTGCATGTGTGTATGCAGGCATGCAGGTAAGAGGGAGAGTGTGTGCACTTTTGTGTGGAGGTCATCCTCATGTGTTGTTCCTCAGATATCAGCCACTTTCAGCCATTCATTCATTCGTTCATTCATTCATTCATTCATTCAATCATTCAATCAATCATTTGTGGCTAGGCTTTATTTGGGCTGCCAGCTCCCAAATAATGACATGGAGACTTCTTTTTAATTATGAAAGCTTGGTCTTAGCTTAGGCTTGTCCCTGACTAGCTCCTATAACTTAAATTAACGCATTTATATTAATCTGTGTTCTTCCACGTGGCACATTACCTCTGCCCAGCACCATCATTCCACTTCCTCCCAAGTCTGACTGGCTAATTCTGCCTCTCTTCTTCCCAGAGTTCCTATCTCTGCTCAGAAGTCCCGCCTATCTTCTTCTGCCTAGCTATTGGCCCTTCAGCTCTTTATTAAACCAATCAGAAGGTGCCTTGGCAGAGACACATCCTCACAGTGTATAAAATAATTATCCCACAATATTCATTCTTTATTTTTTTTAATTTTTTATGTTTTGAGATGGTCTCTCATTGGCCTTGAGCTTATCAAGTAGGTTTAGGCTGTCTGGCCAGACAACTCTAGGAATCCACCTGTCCCTATCTCACCAGCACTGGGGTTACAAATGTGCACACCCCCTTCCCCCACCATGACTGGCAGTTCTGACCTGAGTCCTGGGAGTCAGACTCGGGTCCTCCTGATTGTAAGATGAGCACTTAACACATTAAGCGATCTCCTCAGTCCCTCAAAGTGCAGTCTGTCAGGAGTAGAATTTGATTACATCTGGGAACAGAAGTCGGCACTAAGGGTGTGGTTTCCCAACCAGCCCGTTGCTAGGTCTGTGACTCTCACTCAAGATGCTTCATTTCCCTAGCCTCAGCACGAATTAATTAAAGGCCCAGTAAATAGGTGTTAACGCACACCGTTTCACCCACGGTGTGATCAGTCATTGTAGGTCACCCAGTTCCGTCTCCATCCTTTCCTGTGATCTCCAGCCAGGACGGCAGCTTCCCTCATCCTCTGCTACAGATACTTCTGTGTGTGGGATTCAGAACTCCCCATGTGGTCTTGACAAGGGCCTACACGCCTGGAACATGGTGACAGATAGAAACATGTACAGCTGGGAGTGGATCTCTGCTTCTATCCAGACCTCAGCTCTGGACGCCATATTGTTGACAGCGTCATGGGAAACCTTGAGACACAGCTTCTGCTTAAGTCATGCCAGGACTTCTGACCCAGGGAAGTCATAGGCAACAGATGCGCACTGTATAAACCACGGAGCACAGGGTGTTGTTTCTTCGGGCGCCTGATACTGGCAGCTTACACTTCACCTAGAGAGGCGCGGTTCACCAGCAGTAGAATACTGCACTCAGCAAATGTGGAATTCTTCCTACTCTGTAATACTTAATAAACATTAAAAGGCAGTGTGTATGTATTTGGATTCAAGTGATGCTTGTTAAATTTTTGGTTTGATTTTTGTATGCTCAATGCTAATGAGTCAGCCGTACAGTTAAGAGAGATGTGTAAAAATGTAAAAATGAATACCTATGCACTTTTGTTTTTCTTGTTTGTATTATTGCTTGTTTTTGGTAATCACGGAAATCCTGGAAACTGAACTCTTCCTTGTCATCGTTCTAGCACCAGACTGCATCCCCAGCGCTGCCCCCACCTTTTTTTTTTTGAATCTTAAAATTTTTCGAGACGGGGTCTCACTAAGTTGTCCAGGCTAGCCTCCAACTTGTGATCCTCCTCAGCAACTCTTGAGTAGCTGGGAAAACAGGTGTGTGTTTACCTTGCCCAACTTCCTAATGCAAATTTTACCATTGTCAAGGCGTTCCCTTTGGCAACCTTCAACCTAGGGAAGAGTGCAGTTTTGATACGTCTGAATTTGGCAGCCTTTTTATCCTTTGATTAAGGAAACTTTGTACGTCTGAGTAAGATGTGAGCCACTGTGCTGTGGGGTTCACACTGAGAAGTCATTTTGGAAGGCTCGCTCCCATTCTAAACAGCTTAGCTTCCATTTAGGCAAAGTATGGTAACTCCATGGCTTTTCTGGCCTCCCCCAATCCTCTGCTAACTGTATTATGGAAATGACGGTCATTACCTCAAAGTCCCTGGTGATTCCTGTGTCTCTGGTGCTGTTCATTGTCAATTTACCTCGGTCAACCAGCTGTCTCGAGGACTTGCCTTTTGTCCCAAACCCTTAATGAAACTGGCATTTGTGTCAATAAACTTTAAGCCCATCTTGCTGAGATAATTATCTAGGTCACTCAGATTTCAGCTACTTCAAATAATTATGGCCTTTTAGTCTTGAATATAAGGTGACGATTAAAAGAGACGGAATCAAGGGTCCCCATGCCCAAGTCAATTTGAAGGCAACACTGTCACGTTTCAGCTCCGACTTCTGATTTGAACATACACGTCTCTGGGCGATGGCAGCCTTTGTAGAGAATAAGTCACCCAGAAAAAAGGCCTATTTGTTTAGCTGAGCAATGGTCTGATTTGCAGGTACAGTTGCACCATGGTAACATAAGGACAATGCCAACTCCCAAGAGCATCACCACCAGTGCTTTCTGGGGTTCCGAGTTCACCAACCATTGTCGGGTCCAAGCCTTTTTCTCCTCAGAACGTAGTGTAGCAAGAACTGTGCTAACGATGTCAATGCCACCCAGATCCTGGGACTAGAAGTGATTTTCATTCTCTCTCTAGCCTGGCCTCGGAAATCATCGAGAGACAGCCCTTCGGCCATTCAATTGTCCCTACAAATACAACAGAACAAAAATCACTAAGCACAAAAGATTCATATTCCAATTTCCCACAAATGCTTAAAATGTTCAGGCAAAAACAAATACAGCGAGATCTTGGAGACCAGGAAATTGTGACACATAAATCCTTCTTTCCAGAGATGGGGAAGACAAAGCCTTTTATTAATCGCCCCTGCCCCCTCCTCCATCTCCACCTGTCAACATTTAAAACTGGAGACTAATGGTAGACAGGCTTCTCCTGCAGGTCGTGATTGCCTTCCAACAGAGAAGCCATCTCCTGAGCAATGGAGATATGAGCTATGAATTCAAGCTGGGGCTCCCATGTAAATCGCTTGCAGAGAAATTGAAATTTCCCACAAGCAAGCTGCACTGGTCTGTCCATTAAAAGCATTCCTATCTGAACACAGGGCCGAAGTACCCCAGCAGCTGCAAAACTGGCTGCATTTTCCGCATTGTGCATGGAGATAAGACCAAAATGCTTTGCAACCCTGCTCTTAAGACCGAAAAGAACCGCTTTCATTATTGATAATATAGTTCAATAATCATCATTCATTATTTTAAATGGCCTGTCCACAGCTGCACGTATCAGAAGCACAGTAACATAAGCGTGTTTTATACACTCCAAACTTCACCTTTTTCATGCTCTTGTGCACGTCATGTTAGGTCTTTGACATGCCTTGACTACTCAGTATTAGATATCCCCATCAGTCTCCTGCTTTGTTTGTTTAATATTTTACCACAATTCCCTCTACATCCCCAACAGGATCTATGGTCAGACAGTGTTCAGTTGCACTCACCGACATTACACTTTTTCAATTAATAAACGACTTTCCTAAAGAATTCACCCCCAGGGATGAGGTATGTGAACACTTGGGTGGACAAAATTTGATGAACCCTTAAAATAGATCAGACTCTTCAATCACCAGCAGAGCATTCGTCCCAAAGTCTGTCTACAGAGGCCACTGTCAGTACCTCCCCCTCTTATCTCCCTGATATCTGTGCTTCCCATATACTCAATAACTCTAGGCTGCCTTAAATACTACTTAGAAAAAGTAAAGAATAAGAAAATAATTCTTATTATTACGAGGACACATTCTATGGATGTCTCTAGAACATTATCCCCCTTTTATATTATAACAACAGAACCCTGATTTTTGGCCGATCATGGCTGCCTGGAAAAGACTCTGTGTTCCAACGTTTGTTACAGTTGGCAGTGGCATAAGCCTTGCTCAAGCATTGAAATAAAAGCAGGAGTTTTTGTTGGTAACGTTTGGGGGAATCCTGAGATTTAGCTGATCTTGGGTCTTAGCACCGTCCTGCTTTCTGCCCTTTGCTGCATCCTGCAGTCCAGTGGAGATGATGGGCAGCCTTGAGGCCATCTTCTTGGTTCAGGGAAGTGAGGTCCACACCCAGAAGCGACAGAAAACTCTAGGAAACTAGCCCTGTACTGTCTGCCTCTAGGCCATAAGTGGCTCACACTTCTCTGCAAGCCATAGTCCCTGGGGTGTCTGTCCCTGGTGGTAGATTCTGGTCCAGATAATGAGCCCCAAGTCACTGTGGTGGATTCTGGTCCAGATGATGAGCACACAGTCACTGGAATGTCTGTCCCTGGATGTGGATTCTGGTCCAGATGATGAGCACACAGTCGCTGGAATGTCTGTCCCTGGATGTGGATTCTGGTCCAGATGATGAGCACACAGTCGCTGGGATGTCTGTCCCTGGATGTGGATTCTGGTCCAGATGATGGGCTCGCAGTCACTGAGGTGTCTATCCCTTGCTGTGGGTTCTGGTCCAGATGATGAGCCCACAGTCCCTGGGGTATCTGTTCCTTGCTGTGTGTGGGTTCTGGTCCAGATGATGGGCACACTTTGGTTTTCATTAGTAACAGATACTGGTTTCCATGGCGTCTGCATTTAAATCATGAAATTTTCAAGCAACTGGCAAAATCATGTGCTTAGCAAATGTTTGACTAATTAAAAATTAACTGAAGAAACACATCTTATTCATTCACTTAATGCCAAAAGCATCTGAATTTTAATCAGTGGAACTAAAAAGCACATCCATTACTTTTGTAAGCAACATGTTTCCAAATCCCAGAACTTGAGCTCTAGGTCCACTCAACGACTCGCGACTTTACTGTCTAGAATGCATTTGTTCCTCTGTAAAGCAGACTGTCACGTGAGGGGATGGAAAATGAGGGGGGAGTGGGACCGGGGACAGAACAGCATGCCAGCCCCAGTCTGAGGTCCTTGCTCATCTTGGAGGGTTTCAGCTTTAATTCTACATAAGATTTTGTTGCATTTACAGATTTAGGGGCTGGGGAGATGGTTCAGTGAGTAAAACACTTGCCACTCTAGTATGAGGACCAAGCTTGCATCCCCAGCACCCACACAAACTGCCAAGTACCTCTGCAACCCCAGTACTGGGGAGGTAGAGACAGGAGGACCTCTGGGGTTTGTCTGCCAGCTAGTCTAGACAATCAGTGAACTCCAAGTTCACTATGAGATACTGTCTCAAACATTAATGTGGAAAGAGACTAAGGAACACACTTAGCACTGATCTCTGACCTCCACACACATGTGCATATATACACACATACACATGTATGCACACAAACCTACATAAACACATACACACATGTACTACATATACACCAATATACTACACACATTATACACTAAGCAAACAAATACAGCTACACACACACACACACACACACACACACACACACTCACACACACAAATCTAGGATCTTAAAAACCACTGAGGCAGGCTGGACATGGTAGCTCACTCCTTTAGTCCCAGCCCTTAGGAGGCAAAGACAGGCAAATTTCTGTGAGTTCAAGGCCAGCCAGAGCCATAAAGTGAGTTCTTAAGAACAAAGAACAACAACAAAACGCCACTGAATAAGATCGTACAACATCTCCTCTAGGTTTGACATTTTACTCTCAGAAAGACTCCAAGATGGGCAGCATGTGGCAGACTGTGGCATTGCTGCAAGCTGAGCCAATGGGAGTGGCACTGTCTTAGAGATGTCATCAAAGGCAGAGCTGACTTATGGGAATAGAATCAAGATGCAAAGACATCAGACCCAGCAGTAGAGTTCTGATCTTTTAGATGCACTAGTGTTCATCTCCAGGACAAGGACACACAGAGGAGTGAACATCTGCCAGACAGACACGTCTTGCACGCTGTCTCCTGACCAGCAGCTGTGTGCCACCACTGAACAGAGCCAGCGGAGCCCAGATGCCCTGCATCTCTCTGACTAGTGATGCACTGACCAGGCGTTGCAAGGCTGAACCATGGAGTCTCCTATGTGGCGCTCCTTGGAATGGGCCAGTCTGTCCAAACCTGGAAGCATCACAGACAGGCCAATTGGATGGGAAAATGGAAAGGGTCCCGACCAGCAAATCCCGCCGCCGTGCTCTTGTCTCTGTCTCTGTGTCAAGCGGTCCTCCCTTTCTGAGTCTGTTTCCCTGCTACAAATGAGTGCTTGTGCTGGGTGATCTTAAAGTACCCCTAAGTCTACACTGCGGCTCCAGTGGGCCGTGCAGGTTGGGGAGAGAAGGCTGGCATGTTTCAGTCCAGCTGGAGATGGGTCACTGTAGAGGAAAGCTGACTCTATGTGGCACTTCTAGATTCTTTTCACCTTCCTCTGCAGAGGTAGACACCAAATTAGCAAACTGGCACAGATAAGTGGGCTTGCTCAACTCCTTCCTGGCCAGTGCAAGTCGGGAAGTTGGTGTCTTGTTCCAAGAATAGATGCCCTTCCATAAGGGAGGACGTTCTCTTCAGGTACTGCTAGGGATAAGACAGTGTCCCTCACCTCAGGGCTCAGCCCCATGAAGCCCTCTGTACCTCCATCCTAATAACATACCATTCAGCCTGGCCTGGGGGTGACTTCACCTCACAAGCTCAGCATTGACTTGGCAGAGCTGGCTGCCATGTGGGGTGTGAGCCTTCACCCACCTACCAGCATCCGAGGGAGTGCTCTGTCCTGTTGTTGCTGGGATGCACTGTTAGCCTGTTTTTACTGAACTTCAGAAGACTCTGAAGTTCAAAGTTTATCCAGCTTTTCTAGCATCTCTCAGCTGAGCAGGAGTGCATAGTTCATCCTGTCCTGGATGAACTGCCGAGGAATATGTTTTTCTGAGTTGTATCTTTGTGGTCTGGCTGTGTGATATGAAGTTTGAGTATGGGATACAGCTTGCCTGGGGAGAAGCTCCTCCCTCCCCACAGCATTCTGATGGGTAATGGGAAAACTCTGTTACCAAAATGATGCTATCTCTGCAGATGGGGATGTAGCTCAGTGGTAGAGCACTGGTCTAGAATGTGGGAAGCCCTGGGTCCTTGGGTTGTCCAATACACACACACACACACACACACACACACACACACACACACGCTTCTCTGAGAAGTCCCAATTCAGTTCTCACTTGGTTTCTGCTCCATAGTGGTTCCCTAAGAAATGCCTTTTCTTGGGTGACACTGGACATGCATGTGCAGGTAGGGTGGGCATGCCTGTGAAGATGGGGTGGACATGCATGTGCAGGTGGGGTGGGCATGCATGTGCAGGTGGGGTGGGCATTCATGTGAAGATGGGGTGGGAATGCATGTGCAGGTGGGGTGGGCATGCATGTGAAGATGGGGTGGGCATGCATGTGCAGATGGGGTGGTCATGCATATGCAGGTGGATGGTCATGCATGTGCAGGTGGGGTGGGCATGCATGTGAAGATGGGGTGGGCATTCATGTGCAGATGGGATGGTCATGCATATGCAGGTGGATGGTCATGCATGTGCAGGTGGGGTGGGCATGCATGTGCAGGTGGGGTGGGCATGCATATGAAAGCAGGATGGGCATGCATATGAAGGCGGAGTGTGAAATCTTGCAGTCTGGCCAAGTTTCTCTCGGCACATGCAGCCCACCTGGAGGCCTCTCTGGAGGGTGGTCTCCAGCCCTCCCTGTCAGAAACGAGCAACATCCACCTGGCAAGGCTGTCATGGGCAGTTAGAAGGCACCATCTTCAAACTCCAGCAGCCCCAGCTGCAGCACTAGCTCCTCAGGGAGGTGTCGGCGGTGGTTACATCAGCAGCTCTCAGTCCTGGTGCCCATGAAGGACACCAGAGAGCCTTATCTCTCCTTCCACAAATCAGAGTCCCTGGGGTTCAGCCGAGGCCAGGCTTAGGAACCCTTCAGGCTAAGCTTACTCCCCACCCCCATGCCCACAACCCTTGGATGCCAGTTAACAAGTGCCAGGTTCACCTGGATGTCTGTGCTCCTGGTTAACCCTTGACCTCGACGACAGCCAGGCTCATGTGCCCTCCTCTCTAGCATGGAACATGGTTCTCCACAATTAACAGCAATTTAATAATGTATAGTGGACAAAACCAAATAGAAATAACTTAGAATTCAGAACTCTGATTTCAAAAATTTCTATTTTTATATTAAAAAATTAAGGAGTAGCATATGTGTTTATGTATGCATTTCATAATTGGAAACCACATTCATCAATAATTCCTAAAGTTCTTACATAAATGCTATGGGGTGGAAATCCTACCACAAAGCTTTAAGCTTGGGCAAGCTAAGTAAATTGAGCCTCAGTTCCCTCATCTTCATCTTTTTGTTTTGTCTTGTTTTATAGTGTGTGTGTGTGTGTGTGTGTTCACATGTGTGCCTACGTGTATGCATAGGTACCACATGGAAAGGCTAGGGAACAACCAGCAGGCCCCAGGAATCTACTTCTGCTTCCCCGGACCTGAAATCACAAACCAGCATCACTGCACCAAGCTTTTGATGTGGTGTTTTTATTCTGTTTTGTTTTAGTGAGGGAGGGGTGTTAAGAATTGAACTCACAAGTCCTCCTGTCTGTGTGGAATCACTTTATCAACTGAACCATCTCCCCAGGTCAGACCTGTTTGTTTGTTTCATCTTGAAAACGGGACTGATAGGGCTCACCTTCCATGTTTTTATTGAAACAGTTTTAGCAGTTAACACATTGTTTGACCCACAGAGAGGAGTCTGTAATACTTATTATGATTCTTACACTGCAAAGGGTAAACTGAGGGTCAAATCATTCTAAAGTAAGCTGTCCAAGATCCCATAACACTTGGATCCATGCCAAGTATTTCTGACACCACCAACATTCTTTCAAATACCAGGTTGAAACCTTATTTGAGACAAGAGGCGTCAGGCCATCTGGTTTTTCCAGATGGGAAAACTCGTAACCAAGAAGGGTGATTTCTCTGGAAGTTAGTTACACAAGCTGAGGAATCAAGTGATCCGGGATGGGGTGGGGTTGGTATTCAAGCTTTCTTACTTAGAACCTCTGCTCCAGTGAGGGTTAACTGTGGACCTTCACCAAGCCACTTCCTCTTCTAATACCCCAGTTTCTCCTGCTGGCTGGGGGACCTGCAGGGTGATCAGCAGGTCCTCACCAGCTCCAGCCAGAATGCGCTCTGTAGCCTCCTCTCTTTTGAGGATCCACGCTGAGCCCAAGGACAGGAGATAATTAATCATCCCTCTCTACCCAGAATTCCTCACTCTCCAAGGAGCTGGGAAAGATGAGCCCACCTAAGGGACCCAGGCCAGTAAGAGACTCCCAGGCTGCCTGACTCATTACGCAAGTCCTGAGCTGGGGAGCCCTGGGGAGCCCTGCAGGAGATGGGCCTCCCTCTTCCTCCTGAGCTTTCCGCAGGGTGGTAAACACACGCTAACGAGTCTCCGGCTTCTGCTAATGTTCCAGAGACTCTCTCAGTGGTCTCGCCAGCCTTGCAGCACCGTTCTTCCAGGAAAGGCAGCCCTGACCTCCCCCACTTCCCGCTCCGCAAAGAAGGCAGGCAGAGTGTGTTTTTAAAACCAGACGGAACGCAGCTGCGGGAAAAGCTCATGACCCAAACCGCACCAAATGATTCAAATTAACTATCTCTGAGTAGGGGGAACTTTTTCCCCCTATGCTGTTCTAGGGGGAGGGTGGAGGGAGAAAATGAGAACTAACTACTTTTTCAAATAGAAAATGTACTGATTTTTTTTTTGTTTTTTGTTTTCCCAGGCAGGAATTAACAAGGAAGCGGAGAGCCACAACTATTCTGGTTTTATCATTTGTCCTGCACTTGGAATCTAAGTGTGGACAGGGAAGAGCGGAATTGCAAGACTTAGTAGACCCAGACTACTTACTGACTCACAGACCAGAACTAGAAGCTGTCGGTAGGTCCGTCTCTCTCACCTGAGACCACCCGTAGATCCCACGGATAAGCTTCCCCCACTCCCTTCCCGACATCCTACACAGGAAACTGCACCGCCGCGTTGGCCAGGTGCCAGCTGCTCTCCAGCACACGCGTCCTTCAACCTCAGCTTCATCGCGTCTGACCTGGCACACACTGCCATTGCTTCTGCTCCTCAGTAGTGTCCTTCCTAGTCCCCTCTCTGTCATAGTCACTACTTGATTTCAGGTCTTCGCCTTTGCTATGGCTCCCAACTGTTCTCTTCCTTCACAGAGTTTTACCTCCCTCAACTTGGCTTCGCCCCGGAGACTGGAAGAAGCTGTGTCTGATCCCTCCTTTTCTGCTTTAAATTTCCTGAGTAGGTCTCCCCGAACCCAAACTCACGGCCATGACTGATGGGACTCTCCATCACACAGTCTCTCCTTTTGGCACCGTTTCCTGCCACTTTCTGTCCCCTCCTGTGTTCTATGCTCTAAACTCATTAAAACAGATTGCTGTTCCCACAGCCTGCCAAATTCTCTACCCTGAAACAGCTTTGTCCTCAATGTTCCCTCTACTCGGAAAGCCTTCCCTAGCCCCTTTATGGTAAGTTCAGGCTTCATTTCTGATAGGTTAGCTTACAGGAAGAATTCCCTTTGTCTCAGTCCTGGGTACAGAGTGCCCCCTGAGCAGCTATCCTTATCACACCTTTGGTACTAACAGCACTCAGAGTCCAGCTCTATGATACCACATAGACCAGACCTCAGAGGACAAAATACAAGCTTTTGGTCATCTTCATACCTGCAGTGTGCCTCATAGTTCTGTGAAACTTGGCCTGTAGAAGAAGCTCAATAGATTTCAGCCTGGTAGTGACCTCCTCTAAGCCCAGCTCTGTGGGAGGGGCAAGCATGAGTAGGAAGCCATCACCCTTGATGCTATCTTAGGCTACATAAGACTCTGTTTCAAAACACACAAAAAAAAAACTCAATGAAAGAAGGGTGGGAAAGAGTGAATGGATAGGTGGATACAAATGAATATGTAAATAATTGGAACCAGATTGTGTAGATGAAGTTTCTGTTCCGCCTGATCCATTCTGTCCCAAAGAAACACACAGAGGCTTATATTGATTATAAACTGTTTGACCTATTGATCAGGCTTATTACTGACTAGCTCTTACAACTTAAGTTAATCCATAATTCTTATCTAATTTTACCCATGTGGCTTGGTACCTTTTCTCAATAAGGCATTTTCATCTTGCTTTTTCTGTGTCTGGCTGGTAACTGCATCTCTGTCTTTCCTCTTCCCAGAATTCTCCCAGTCTGACTACCACGCCTATACTTCTTGTCTGGCTAGTGGCCAATCGGCATTTTATTAAAACAATATGACTGACAAATCTTTATAGTGTACAAGAGCATTAACCCACAGAAGGGTTGCAGTTGGAGTTAAGGAAGCTGTCTGACCACTCATACTCCATCCCAAAGCACAGAATCCCTGACAAGAATCCTCTAAAAACATCTAAGCCCCTGTTTTGTTGTTGTTTGGTTAGGTTTTTTTGAGACAGGCTGTGGTAGTCTGAATGTAATTGGCCTCCATAATCTCACAGGGGCGGTGCTATTAGGAGATGTGGCTTTGTTGGAGCGGGTATAGCCTTGTTGAAGGAAGTGTTTCACCCTTGGGTCAGGCTTCCAGGTTTTCTATGCTCAGGGTACTGTCAGTGTCTCAGTCTCTCCTGTTGCCTGCGAGATGTAGAACTCTCAGGTCCTTCTCCAGTACCATGTCTGCCTGCACACCACTATGCTCCCCACCATGATGATAATGAACTAAACCTCTGAAAAGCCAGCCACCACAATTAAATATTTCTTTATAAGAGTTCCTGTGGTCATGGTGTCTCTTCACAGCAATAAAAAGTCTGCCTAAGATACAGGCTATCATGTAACCCAGGCTAGCAGCCATGTAGCCAAGAATGACCTTGACCTGATCTTCCCAGTGCTAGGATCATGGGTATGTTGCTATGCCCAGCTTTAAGCACCTACTTTGATGAAAACTAACAAAACTGTGGTTAATCAGTATTTTGAGAACAGAAAATTGTTCAAAATTATTATCAAGATCTGTACAGAGGCCTGGACATTAAAGAAACCTACCAGCTGCAACTGTAACCAAGGAGATGATTTCCCAAAATCCTACTGGCTCTGGCATTGTGCCCCCTTTTCAAGAACTTGATCTTGCATATAACACAAATCTTATGCCTCCTCTTTCATCTCATCCTGATGAAAACCTTGGAAGAAGGTGGGTAAGGGAACCAAAGAGGTTTTATGTAGCGTGAATTGTAATTGGTCTTAATAATAAAAATCTGGAGTCAGATATAGGGATTAATGCTGAAAGATCAGAGAAGCAGGGCAGCCAGACACTAGTTCTTACCTCTACCAATGCTCAGACCAAAGGGGCGATCCTATCCCTATGAATCCTCAGGCTGAATACCTTTGAGCTCCTGTCTCTTCCCCCCTTATAGTCTTCTCTCCGCCAGCCACATCACTTCCTGTCTCCATCTCCTTAGTGCTGGGATTAAAGGTGTGAGCCACCACCACTTTGGCTCTGTTTCTCTTTTAGACTGTTTCAGTCTCACGTAGCCCAGAGTAGCCTTGAACTCACAGAGATCTGCCTGCTTCTGTCCCCAGACTGCTAGGATTAAAGGTGTGTGCCACCACTGCTTGGCCTCTATGTCTGACTGGTGCGGCTAGCTGCGCACTCTGATCTCCAGGCAAGCTTTGTTCGTGAAAGCACAAACAAAATATATTACTCACATATTACCTCAGTTTCACCCCATAAGCAGAGAAAGAAAATGAGTAGACATAAAGGGAGAGACCGTGAACCAAGGCAAAGCTGATCCCAGGTCCCCTTTCTCTGCTGTAGTTTGGAGCAATTCAAAGTTGCCAGAGTGTGAGAGAACCTTCCTCTTTGTCCCCTTTCTCGCATCCCCCCCTCCTGCTGCTCACGAGCCCCCTCTCTGGTAAACTGTTAGAAACTGCAGGATTGGAGGGGTTGGGGAGCAGTGAGGGTCTTCAGTTGCATACCACTGAGGAGCCCTCAGGCTCCAGAGAATATTCCCAGACCCCTGGTCACGTAGATGATCCTGGTTAAACTCAGTGGACAAGCAACAAAGCAAGTTCTGAATAGAGTAAAGGGACTTACAGAGAGGAGGGTGGAAGAGAGGGTGAGGGGCACTATAATCAGGATATACTTCATGCATTGATGAAATTATCAGAGAACAAACACAATAAAGGTTATCTTAAAAAATAGCTGGGTTTGGGTTGTTTGTGAGGTTTTATTGTTTTGTTTCTTGTTTGTTTCTGCGGTCTTATTATAAGGCTATCCTTTCCCAACTCCCTGCTTCTAGAGTAATCACATGACTAGGCACCAGTCAGTGGAATATGAATTCAGTGAGGAATGAACACCCAGATCATCTCCTGAAAGAAGGGGCGCAGCCCCCGTGTCCACTGCACTTTTCCATCTCATCTGAATACAAAGTGGAGGACAAGGTCATCTCCACCTTTGACCTTGCTGACACCCAGAAATCCACACAGATCAGCAAGGCAGAGGACCCTGGATTCCTGACACCAGAGGGCCACCAATCTAGCCCCAGACTATTCACCCCCAGATTGTTATATGAGAAAGAAATTAGATTCTCTCTTGCTTAAGCCATGATCATCTGATTGCCTGTTACAGCAGCCAACCCGTAACCTAATAGAATCTGAAATTATCATCTTTATTTACTTATTGTATATTGTTTCCTATTGCCTCTGGAAATCAAGATCTAGGAGGGCAGGACCCTTAGTACCTGACACAGATACAGCAGGCAATAACTATGAGTCAGACCATCAGTATCTGCAGCATGTAAAAGCCGAGTGAATTGTCTGTTTTCATTGGCTTGGCTTCTGCCCAGGCTCTGCCTGCTTCCAGTCTTCCCTCCCAGGAAGTCGATGCCATCAACAGCTCTCTAGGTACTCCTTCCCTTGACCTGAATATAGAAAGTAAAGTTTTCCTGGCTTTTTCTCAGTGCTTTGAACCCTCAGATAAGTTTGGGAAAGCCTTTTAACCCAAGAGCACATTTCAGAGTTCTCTGGGATATCAGATAGCATCTGGTCCTTCCATGGGTCATCACCATGGCTCTCCGATTCTTCCCCTTCATGGTGAAATAGCAAAACGTGAAAGCCCATGTTATCAACCATGCAATCTGCCAAGCTTTCCTCTCACCTCCCAGGGGTCTTGAGGCGTTCTGAAGGCTGACTTGGGGTGACTGTATGGTCACAAGTTCAAACACACATCTGCCTTGGTTTAGAGTTGTTGCCATCTGGTAGAAATAGATGCCAGAGCGCTGTTATAATTTTAAATTTTATGGCCGCCACATCTCATTTAAAAAGCAAATAGATGGAACTGGAAGATTGTAATAAACCAGTCATGGAAAAAATAAATGTTTCCTTTTTTTTTTTTTTTTACTCATATGCGGACATTAGAAAAAAACTAACATGGTGGAAGGCGAAAATGAAATAACCGCTAGAAGGTGGAAAAGGGTAGGGGAGACACGGAGTGGGGTGGGCAAGGGATAGCAGGATAGAGCTAGACTGGCAGACACTGGTGTTCTCAAGCACTCGTGGTAACTCTGGTTTACAGCTGCTTACGTATTTTATCAAGGACTAGAATTTTATAAATGTTATAAAGGACTAGATTGCACAGACTCCCCATGCAAAAAAATGGTAAATGTTTAACAAGCTATAAATGCTAACGATCCCTATCTGATCATGGTGTGTATGCACACATCAGCTTACTGCACACAACTACAGGATTATGTGTAAGTATCATGTCTCAAAGACTTCAAGATACATGGAGTTTTTAAAAATCAGGATGAAACTGTTGAGATTAATTGTAGTAATGCATTTATTTTTTTATTTGGCATCGTTTAATCCCCCTGAGAATAACAAAATAGTCTCCTTTTCTCTGTTTCCGGTCTAAGTATTTTATACTTGCAGCACCTTTCAATTCAGAGTGATTTATTTCAAGTTCTTCCTGACCGGAAGTAGGCTCTAAGTGTTTGCCAGATGCATGTAAGTTCAAATACTTAAGTGTGTTGAAGTTCAAGCGATTGTGGTGTGGCTGGTAGCTATCATATTGGATATGGTGTAATCATCACTGTCTAGTCATAGCTCAGGGCAGTGTTCACCACATAGACTGGTCTCCACATCAGCCTGGCCTTTGGTTTCCTCCTCTGCAAAATGGGGCTGGTTACACCAACCGCACAAGGTTTAGAGCTAATCACAAAGCTAACACAAGAGAAAACATTATATATATATATATATATATATATATGTATGTATGTATATATATGCAGTCCACAGAACTATCACATTGTACCCCCACAAATGTGTATAATTATTGTCAGTTTCAAAAAACTGAAAGCAAGTTCTAGCAAATGCCCTCTGCTATTCCTCTCCATTAGGACTCACCTTCTCCACCAATAGACAGGTTCTATTTGCCTCTGCCTCTGCCTCTACCCCTGTCCTCAGACCTGGCTGGAGTTTAGGTGGAGGACCCTAGGGTGAGAGCATCTGTGAGGTGGGGTGGGCACATCTCCCTCTGAAAGATTAAACTGAAATTCAACATAGCAACAGAGCCATTATATTTGTTTTGTTGTTGTTGTTTTTAATAGCACAGGATGGCTCTTCTCTCTTAAGGAAGGTAGGAGACCCAGCAGGCAGACTGGTGGCAGGTCCAGCCTCTCTGACATTTCTAAGGCCCAGGCTCTGGGCATGAGCAACACACACACCTGCACACTCTCATGTCTGCACTCACTCGTGTCTGCATACATGCACGCTGCTGAATTCAGGTCCCCCCAGTGCCTTGCTTGCATCCAGACCACTAACCCCAAGCTCTTCAAAAATAAGGAGTAGACCACAGCTCTCCTTCTCCCACAGACAAAAGCACAGTTGAGAGGCAGCAGCAAATTCCTGCCTGAGGACACATACCTCTTGGCTAATTAAATAAACAAGGCTTAATTAAATTAAAGTGGGATCAGAATCTGCCTACGCTATGCTGGCCGCACAGAGTCCCTCGTGACTCTCTCATTTCCATAAATGAATGATCATCTGCCTGTTTGGGGCCTTGTCCTACAGAGAAAGGGGGTTCTGCCCGGGACAGAGGCCTCTTGCTAGAAATAGTGGCTAGAGGAAAGCAGTTGTGGGATATTTTTATTCAGAGGACTAGGGGATTCTGGAAGCTTTAATTCGAATGGGACTGGGGAGGGGGTGGAGCTAAGCATCATGTGCTGTTACCCAAGCACAGAAATGTGATGGGGGCTGTTAGCTTTAGAGTGAATATGTATTGCAATATGTTGACTATAAATAAATATAGTATTAAAATTAATTTCACCAGTTTAATTTTGCTTTTGAAAAACTGCCGTTTTGAAATTGCTGAGACCTAATAATTTTATACATAGTAATGGGGTGCAGTGCATTAAGATGATACACACACCCGATGATCCAATGGGAATAATTAGCAGTTAGAGCAACTTAAAGCTTTATCATATCTCTGCATTTAGAACCTTGGCATTTAAAGCAGCGGGGTGCAGAAGCTGGAGACAGCTTGTGGTAGAAGCGGGGAGAAAGAGAGAGAAAGGGGCAGACACTGGACCAAAACTGAGCCAGAGCAAAACATTCAACCCCAGCTGGGCCCATGAACTAAACTTGGGGTGGCTGCTGCCAGATTCAGCAAGGAGACACACAGCACTTTCCAAAACAGTCTTCTCAGAGGAGAAACCCGGAAAGAGATAGAGACAGAGCAATTGTGTGAGCCCTAAGGAGAGTGAGGACGGCTCTGCTCAGCAGGGCGCAGCTCCCTTGCCTTCACCAACCAAGCCTGGAGGCAAAGCAGCTCAGCACGAAGACCAGCACCGTCTGGCGTCCTTCTCTGCAGCCCTGTTTATTATCGCTGTGTGACCACCTGAGCTAGAGACCAGGCCTTGAGACGCAGTCAAAGTCCCCTCCAGGCACGCCTCCACCCAAATGTCAAATCGGGCAACAGAACTACGCAAAACAGCCTTTGTGCCTGGGCTGAGCAAAGGCCAATTACACACCATAGGGCGGAGAACAGGGAGGGAACAGGGGAGGGCGCGTGGCTCATCTCCGCTCTTTCCAGGGTGCGCAGCTTTGCTTTGTTGTCTTCTGTTGGAAAGGGAAGGGCAAAGAGGTGAGCTGCATAGGTTGCAAGTTCCAGTGGAACACCTTTGGGGAAGAAAGTTGAAACTAACGGGCAAGCTGTGGTTATCATTCACCCCAGCTGCTGTCACTTTCTCCAGCCCAGAAGGGGGGTGGGAGTTACCATCTCTCACTGTCCTCTGGGTGAGCTGCTGACATTGCTGGCAGGGTTGTTGTCTGCATTTAAACTTAACCCTCATCAGTAGGACGTGGGCTCACATTTCCTCCAGGTCTCCTGCTTACATCCCCTTCTGCACGCCTTGAGCCGCACGCTGTCATTTGGCTCGTCTCTCAGGCTGTCTCCCCCAAAGCTGCCTGTGCTACTCACCTGCTTCCTCATCCAAGCCCTAACCCGGAACCTAGAATGCCTTTCCATTCGCGGT